>NW_016107506.1:853876-855398 GCF_001604975.1 Cebus imitator
GGTTTCACCATGTTGACCAGGATGGTCTCGATCTCTTGACCTTGTGATCCACCCGCCTCGGCCTCCCAAAGTGCTGGGATTACAGGCTTGAGCCACCGCGCCCGGCCGGTTTGTCATATTTTTATTTGCATTCAGCTTAAAATATTTATTTACTTTGAGAATTCTTTTTTGACCTACAGATTTAGAAATGTTTAATATTGAATTTCCAAGTAATTGAGGATCTTCCCAGGTGTTTTATGACCCAAGAACATACTTTATATTATTTTTATTCTCCTAAATTTTACTGTATGGGATGTCAGTAGGAATGTCCCCTCCTTCATTCTTAATATTGACCATTGCTGTCTTTTCTCTCTCTGTTAAATTAACAAATATCATAATCAATGTCAAATAGGTATAGTTGATTATGTCATTCAGGTGTACTATATTATTTTTTATATTCTACTTATTCTGTCATGTCTGAGAGTCCACTTAGTCTATCATCACTGATAGGAGACTGTTAAGATATTCGACTCTTTATTTCTCCTTTCAGTTCTATTAGCTTTTCTGTCATACATGAGAATTAAGTTTTCTATTTAGAATTATGTCTTCTTAGAGGATAGACAGATTGAGAATTATGTTTTCCATTTAGAATTATGTCTTTTTAGACGATAGACCTCTTTATTATGTAATGTCTTTTTTTTATCCTTTTAATTGTGGTAAAAATAAAAATTTACCATCTTAATCAGTTTTAAATATACAGTTCAGTAGTGTTAAGTATATTCACATTGTGGTACAGCAGATTTCCAGAACTTGTTTATCTTGCAAAACTGAAACTCTATACCCATTCAACAACAACTCCCCATTTCCTCGTTCCCCGAGTCCCTGGCAGTGACCAATCCAAGTCCTGTTTCTATGAATTTGATTGACTTTAGATGCCTCATAAGAGAAATTACACAGTATTTGTGTTTTTGGGACTAGCTTGTGTCAGCATCATGCCCTCAAGGTTCATCTGTGTTGAAGCATGCAGTGGGCCTTCCTAAGGCTGAATAATATTAATGTTGCATTGTATGTATATATACCACATTTTGCTTATCCACTCATCTGCTGATGGACATTTGGGCTGCTTCCACCTCTTGGCTATTGTGAATAATGCTGCAATGAACATGGGTGTACAGATATCTCTTTGAGACCCTATTTTCAATTCTTTTGTTGTAGCAAAAAGTGGGATTGCTGAATCATATGGTAAATTTTGTTTTTAATTTTTTGAGAAACCTCCATTCCATTTCCATGGCAGCTGCACCATTTTACTTTCCCACCAACAGTATACAAGAGTTCCAGTTTCCTCACATCCTCATCAACAACTGGCATTTTCTGGTGGTTGTGGTGGTTTTTGATAGTAGCCATCCTAATGATTATGAGGTGATATCTATGGTTTCGATTTGCATTTCCATAATGATTAATGATGTTGAGTATCTTTTTATAGGCCATTTATATATATCTGGAGAAATGTCTGTTCAAGTCCCTATGCCCATTTTTTAAATTG
>NW_016107506.1:855483-874934 GCF_001604975.1 Cebus imitator
TTAATCCTTTCTTTTGAAACAGTATCTTGCTGTCTCCCAGGCTATAGGGTAATGGCATGATCATGGCTCACTTCAGCCTCGACCTCCTGGCCTTCAACCTCAGCTTCCTGAGTGTCTGAGACTACAGTCATGTACTACCCAACTAATTTTTAATTGAGACAGGGTCTTGGTTTGTCACCCAGGCTGGAATGCAGGTAGCAGGATCACGGCTTACTGCAGCTTTGACCTTCTGGGCTCAAGCAGTCCTCCCGCCCTAGCTTCCTGAGTAGCTGAGGCAACAGGCATGTGCTACCACACCTGGCTAAATTTCAAAATATTTTTGGTAGAGACAGGGTCTCACTATATTTCCCAGGCTGATCTTGAACACATGGGTTCAAGAGATCCTCCCTCCTCAGCCTCCCAAAGTGCGGGGATTATAGGCGTGAGCCATACACCTTGCCTATTCTAGATTTTAACCCCGTATAGCAGATACATGATTTGCAGATATTTCCTCACGTTCTGTAGGTTGTGTTTTCACTATTTATTTTGTCTTTTGATGTGCAGAAGTTTTTTGGTTTGATATAGTCCTGTTTGTCTATTTTGCTTTTGTTACCTTTGCTTTTGGTGGTGTATTTAAGACATCACTACCAAACCCAATGTCAGAAAGTGTTTTCTTCTAGAACTTTTATAGTTTTAAGTCTTACATTTAGGTCTTTGATCTACTTTGAGTTAATATTTGTGTATGGTATAAGGTGAGGTCCAAACTTTTGTATGGTGGAAATCCAGGTTTCCCAGCACCATTTGTTGAGGAGACTATTGTGTTAGATGTTTTTAAATGCCCTAAAATGATTAGTTTGTAAGATTTTCTATTTAAAGGATTGTTACACATTGAAATTTAGCTTTAACATTTTCTTATTGATATGGATAGAATTTCAAGTTTTGCAGGAATTATGCAGAATATTTTAACAGCGAGAGAGGTAATTTTTAAGTGGTCAGTTACGTCTTTAAGGAGTTTTGTTTTGTTTTTTTCCAAACCAACCTATGATATGTTAAGTTGTTTGGGTTTGTTTTGTTTTCTTGTTGTTTTTGAGACAGTCTCGTTCTGTCACCAGGTGCCAGGCAGGAGTGCAGTGGTGCGATCTCAGCTTACTGCAACCTCCACTTCCTGGGTTCAAGCAGTTCTCCTGCCTCACCCTCCCAAGTAGCTGGGACTACAGGTTCACACCACCACATCCAGCTAATTTTTGTATTTTTTAGTAGAGACAGGGTTTCACTGTGTTGGCCAGGATGGTCTTAATATCTTGACCTCGTGATCCGCCCGCCTCAGACTCCCAAAGTGCTGAGATTACAGGCGTGAGCCACCGCACCCGGCTATTTTGTTTTTTTTGAGATGGAGTCTCACTCTTGTCACTCAGGCTGGAGTGCAGTGGTGCAATCTCAGCTCACTGCAGCCTCTGCCACCCGGGTTCAAGTGATTACCATGGCTCAGCCTTCTAGGTAGCTGGGACTGCAGGCGTGCACCACCACAACCAGCTAATTTTTGTGTTTTAGTAGAGACAGGGTTTCACCATGTTGGCCGGGCTGGTCTCAAACTCCTGATCTCAGGTGATCCTCCCTCCTCGGCCTCTGAAAGTGCTGGGATTACAGGCGTAAGCCACCGCCCCTGGTCAGATTGAAATTTAATATAAGGTAATTTCCAAGTAGATCTTTTCCAAAGCCTAATGTATACTAAAATGTTTGTTGCTATGAGCTATTTCTTTAAGAAAAAAAAGTACTCTAATCCAAAACAAATATGTAGAAATCATTTGCATAATTTTTCCCTTCTTTTGCTTGTAGGGAAGCAGCTCGAGAGTGTCGTAGAAAGAAGAAAGAATATGTGAAATGTTTAGAAAACAGAGTGGCAGTGCTTGAAAATCAAAACAAGACATTGATTGAGGAGCTAAAAGCACTTAAGGACCTTTACTGCCACAAATCAGATTAATTTGGGATTTAAATTTTCACCTGTTAAGGTGGAAAATGGACTGGCTGGGCCACAACCTGAAAGACAAAATAAACATTTTATTTTCTAAACATTTCTTTTTTTCTATGCGCAAAACTGCCTGAAAGCAACTACAGAATTTCATTCATTTGTGCTTTTGCATTAAACTGTGAATGTTCAACACCTGCCTCCACTTCTCCCCTCAAGAAATTTTCAGCGCCAGGAATCATGAAGAGACTTCTGCTTTTCAACCCCCACCTTCCTCAAGAAGTAATAATGTGTTTACTTGTAAATTGATGGGAGAAATGAGGAAAAGAAAATCTTTTTAAAAATGATTTCAAGGCTTGCGCTGAGCTCCTTGATTGCCTTAGGGACAGAATTACCCCAGCCTCTTGAGCTGAAGTAATGTGTGGGCCGCATGCAGAAAGTAAGTAAGGTTGCAATGAAGAATTGTTGATTGCCAAATTGACATGTTTTCACATTCTCATTGTGAATTATGTAAAATTGTTAAGAGACCCTCTAAAAAAAACTTTAGTATCGTATTGAAGGAATTAGAAATGAATTCGGAGTGCTTTCTGTGTATGTTCTCTTCTTCAATACTGAAAATTTGTCCTTGGTTCTTAAAAGCATTCTGTACTAATACAGCTCTTCCGTAGGGCAGTTGTTGCTTCTTAATTCAGTTTTGTATGTGTTCAACATTTTTGAATACATTAAAAGAAGTAACCAACTGAATGAAAAATCATGGTATTTGAATTTTAAATTAAATCAAAATAAATAAAAGTACAAAACATATTTTAGTTAGTACTAAATTCTTAGTAAAATGCTGATCAGTAAACCAGTCCCTTGAGTTATACAATATTTTTAAATAAATGTTTTTGTCCTCACCTTCAAAAATATTTATATTGTCACTCATTTGCATAAAAAGGTATTTCTAATTTACTATTGCCCTTTGCACTTACATTATACCACTACCAAGAAAGCCTTCCAGATGTCAAAAAAGCAAAGTGATATATATTTGTTTATGAAGTGTTACATGTTGTAGAAAAATACTGACTTTAAATCTTTTCCATATTAACATAATTTAACAGAGAATCTCTAGTGATTTTTTTAAATGAAAGAAGTTGTAAGGATATAAAAAGTACGGTGTTAGATATGCACAAGGGAAGTTATTTTCAGACATTTGAATGACTGCTGTACTGCAATATTTGGATTGTCATTCTTACAAAACATTTTTTTGTTCTCTTGTAAAAAGAGGAGTTATTAATTCTGCTTTAGCTTTCCAATATGCTGTATAGCCTTTGTCATTTTAATTCCTGATTAAAACAGTCTGTTTTTGTGTATATCATACATTGTTTTCAGTACCACTTTTAATTATTGCTAATTTTATTCACTAAGTTCGATAAATCTAACACTCTTTAAAAAGAAAAACTAAGGTGGATTTTTAAAATTGGATACTGACATAATGTTAGATTATAATTTGTCATTTGGGGCCGGGCGCAGTGACTCACCCCTGCAATCCCACCACTTTGGGAGACCGAGGTGGGCGGATCTCCTGAGGTCAGGAGTTCAAGACCAGCCTTGGCAACATGGTGAAACCCCGTCTCTACTAAAAATAAGAAAAATAGCTGGGTGTGGTGGCGGGCACCTGTAATCCCAGCTACTTGGGAAGCTGAGGCAGGAGAATTGCTTGAACCCGGGAGGTGGAGGTTGCAGTCAGTAGAGATAGCACCACTGCACTCCTGTGTGGGTGACGAGTGACAGTCACCAGAAAAATAAAAATTATTTTTTAAAAGTTCTCATTTGGGAAGGAAATTCTTACTTTTGAAAAAGAGTCAAGACACTTAGAGAACTAATGTTTTATATTTAGTCATGAGTTATTTTAAAAAGTTAAGCTTGTTTAACAACAAAATGTGAAGATTTAAGTGTTAATTGCTGGATCCATTTTAAGAAGAAAAATTTCAATTAACATTTGTAAATGGTATATTTTTGTTTGTAACAAAGCATTGTCTTTTTTCAAGGATGAACAGTTTATGAAGGAGCATCATTCTAAGAATTGAGTGATGTAGTCTTATGTTTGGACAATTCACCAAATTCTCAAGAAGGCTTTCAAACAACTATAAAGTTTGATGTTTGTCCTGCTGAGCTAAAAATTGCATAAAAATTGTTTGTGTAACAGCGTAGATGTCATTTTTTAAAACTGATTTAACAGAAATCAAAGTCACAATTATGTTCACAAATTGGAATTATTTCTTAGAGTCAAAATGTCTGATTGAACATTTTGAATGTTGTAAGTGTCATAAATGAAAAATTACCTGGTGTTTAGCAGTTTGTATTCTCTAAAGCTTTTTTTCAAAAGTTGAGGCTTTCTACTTATTGGGAAGTTGGTGGTCTTCTTAGTCCCTGATCAGTGAAGGCAATCACATTCATATGAGCTGGATGGATTTATAAGTTATAAAGACCTTGTCTTTCATACCTTGAGGACGATTGCACTGGTTTGAAGTCAGTTACTTAATTATGAGTGATTAAAGTGAGGTGAGAATTGTATCCATTGCTACATCTGTTTTAGACGCTTGGCAAGACTTGAAGATTTCAGTTTATAAAGATAAAAATCAAGCATCTTTTGTGCAGGTTTTTTTCTTTTTTTAATGCAAGAATGGTGGGGAGGTGTTTGTAAGCATGAAATTTTGAGAATCTTTATTAAGAAAATGGCATAATTTTTAAAAATCTTGTAGCCAAGAACATATGTGGCCACATTAGCAGTAATAAATGTTTTTCTCTTCATATTGGCCAAAAGGGAATAAAAATGTCATCATAGGAATTTGTACATATGCTACTGATTTGCCTAGAAAATAGCAAGTTTGGTATTGCTCACTTTGCAAATATAGGGCCATGTGGCACTTTTATCTATAGGACAGATTAACTCTAATAAAAATGAAGTGGGGAGGGGTTTATTTTTGATATATTACTCTTATGAGTTTTCAAGCTTTGATAGTGTTTAACTGAAAAGTGGCTTAGAAAGGGCTAGATCCAATGTGTTCATTATTATTAAACAATTGCTATCAGATACAATTTTAAGTTCATTGTTTTTCAAACTCAAGTACCATATTGGCAACCATAATATTGTCATAGGTGCTCTCTTTGTTTAGATATTCTTGGGGGGGGGTAGCATTTGTATAATATATGTGTACATATATATATATATATATACATATACAGTATATAATCTAAAGCTCTGAGAGCTCTTAAGTCAGGAATGCTGAGTATTATAGTATATTGAGGTCAGATGAAATTTTACATTTTTGTGTGTTCTGTTGCATCCCTTCTGGTAGTTTCTATGACTGCATTACTTCAGCACTCACGATTGATTTTATCTTCTAATTTTCTTCCAAGTATTTTATTTTAATTAGTTTTCTTTGGCTTGATACTTTTAAATGTTACTAGTCACTTGAAAGCTTCTCCCCCAGAAGTATTTGGTATTTATGCTTTGTCTGTGGCAGCTATAACAGTGGTAAGAACATTTTGAAGATAGCTTTTTAAAGGAACCACTGATTTTTTCAAAAATCATCCTGGGGGAGGAATTTTGGCATTTCATTTGAGCAGGGATTTTGTCAGAAAATGTGTTTTGACGGTAGGTCAGCAGCAGTGCTAGACTCTGAAAGCACAATACCAGTCAGGCACCCATCCCATCAGATGTCATCTGGCTGAAGTTTATCTCTGTCTCTCAGGACAAATCCCTAATATCTTTTTGACCTTTTGGGGTGACAAGTGGAATCATACAAAGGCTTAGGAAGAAATAAGTTTGTTTAAACCAGGATGCTTTTACTTACTTGAAGTGACTTCAATCTGGATTTCTCTTCATATTTAACAAGTTTTTAATTCTAGGATCAGCTACAGTCAGCTATTAGCATAAATTGGTCTCGTTTATTTTGAAGATCATGGCTGCTTCATTTTGCAGGATTAAATAGGGCTAATATATCTTAAAGTTAAGATCTTGAATTAAAGTGGGTTTTAGAAATAGTGTTATATACCTTTTTAGTTATTTTAGAGAGGCTTTTTGTTGCCTTTGTAGCCCTGAAAGCTTTTGGTATATTTTCCCCCCATGGGCCTGATAGAAAAGTTGTATATTTATTTGGATTATATTTACATTCTGTCCTTTGTAAATGTTTGGCGTAACTTGCACTTTTAAAAATGACCCAGTTTGGGTATTAGCAACTTAAGAAATTCCCTCATCAAGTAATTCTCAAATTTTTGGTCTTCTCCTGTCTTCAAGTCATTTGACTTTTTAAATGGAAGTTTTTCATTGATTAAAATATTTTAGCACCTAAAAGCTAGCCTTAAAAACAGCTTTAAAGAAAAACATCAGGAAATTAGATACAACTAACCCAGTTAATTAAAAGACGGGCTCAAACCTTGTTTTATTCTTTTTCATCTTGGATAGATTGAAGGAAAAATAAGTGAATAATATTTTTGATTTTTAATGAAACTTTATCCTCATCACAACATTAATACTGTATAGAGTATGCCAAAATATCCATTAATTTGTCTAGAATAGTAAAATACTTTAAAGCCATTGTCTTCATAGAGACCACATGTAATAACCATAAATTATTTTCATTTTTAATGGCTTTGTTAACATCAAGGAAATGCCTAACTTTGACTGCCTAAATTTGACTGATTTCAGATGAGGAAGGAGAATGCGTGCATAAATTAAGCCTGTAGGTGAAGAGTTGTGAGATAAATTTGTTCACTCAGTTGTACAAAGCACAACTAGAACTTTTTGTTGGGTGGCTTACACACATCTTGAAAATTTTAAATGTAATAATGTTGACTTTATTTAAAGTTGACTACACAGTCACTATTGTATACTAGGAACTGGTTTCCTTGACATTCTAGAATCAATGGCTAGGAGAGGCATTGATCTTTGAGGGGCTGAACATATCATGAAGCTGAGTCAGTATGGAAAATTTTCATATAAACAGGGTGCTGAAGTTCCATCTGTCTCATCTGCTTATGATAAGTTCTTACTGATTAGTGAATGTAGCGTAAGCCTTTGTATGTGTCCTCAGGGGGCAGACTGACTTTAAGAGGGACCAGATAACGTTTGAATGGAGGGATTATATTTCAGGTGTTTTAGCTTGAAATTTATTTTTTAAAAAAAGAAAAACTTTAAAAATATATAAATAAAATAGAACAAAGCCAGTGATGCAAGCTGATACTATAAACGGGCAGTTTTAGCACAGAAAGAAAATACTGACCTGTCTACATTCTGGTACGGTGGGTACAGGTCCCAGCTGGGTATGACATGATATATTTTTAATTATTCTCACCAGCAAGTAAAAGGAAAAAATGAACAATCTTCTGGAAATGTCTGTGAAAAGGATCAAAGAGTAGGATATTCACATTTGACGTAACAATACTTGTCTATAGAGGTATGGCATTTCCAAGCTTTTGTCTAAAGAGCATCTCAGAGATACGAAAGCAATTCTGAGATAGTTTAAAAATTGATAGGGAAGGAAGAAAATCCCTGCAAATAATGATCTTATGTTTGTTGGCCAAGTGAAATGATCTATCATTGTGTTTGGGAGGTTTTATTTTCTTATGTTTTTTTAAATTGAATTGATAAATGCTTTATAGATCTATCTTTATCCAAGTGCCACTCCAATTTGTATATGTAATAAAATTATTTATATTAAAAGTGGGAAATAATTTGTCAACTTTGTTTGAGTATAGATTTATTAGGGGTGGCAAAGAAGAGTGCTGGTTAGCAGTTTTCCATGTAAAATTGTCCTTGACTGATTTGTCCACTTGTCAGCTGTTAACTCCCCCACTCCCCAAAAAAGGAGTTTTTTTCTAACCCAGATGTATCACTTAAAACTTTTTGGAAACAAAATAATCAGGGAAGTTCCTAGAGAGAAAGGGGTTTGGCTTTTTGGTTTTTCCTTAAGGATTGGGGTAAAGAATATTTCCCCCAAAACTGTCAGCACAAAACAGGGTATTGATTTTTAACTCTGATGTTTCTATTGGAGTTGAATACTAAATAAATAACTATAATGAGGGAAATACATTTCTAATAAAATTCCCTACATTCTAGAAACATCCCTGTTTTAATTTTTTTTACCTAAATCTTTTGTGCTTTATGTGTAAAGAAAAAAATGTACTGAGTTACAATGCATTTTATTAACACTATGTACATAATAGCTGCTTTGTGTTCAGAATGGTAGCAGTTGCTTTGTATATTAAAGTGATCCTTGTGAATTTGTGAAATATTGTCATAAAGTGCTTTTTCTTACTGTAATCTTTGTGGTATCAACTGTCATAATGCTCTTTTTACACAAACATTTATGTGCAGCCACATAAACATGCTTTTCAAAACCCTGCAAGTCTCTTTTTTGGGGATGGGATCTCTATTTTGTTGGGGCTTCTTGCTAGTAGTGTCAAGCCATGTTTTATCGGACTTGGGTTTATTAATTTTGTTAAATAAGCAAAAGTTAAAATATATCACAAGCTTGTGTTTGAAGGCAACAAAACTGTAATTCAGACAAGAAGAACGTGTCTTCAGTTACTGTGTCCCTATCTTTCAGGACAAGACCTGTTTTTCAGTAAGATTGAATGAGTGCCTGTTTAGATTTGTAGATGTTACTGTCCAGGTGACTAATGGAGACATCACATGACCAGCTGTCTCTGATGTCATAAAACACACATGTTCACTGAAAGGACAATAAGAATATATATACCTTCTCAGGTATCCTTGCAATTCTAAAACTCTATGATCATAAAAATTGGAAGGAATGGGGAGGGGATGTGATTAATCTTTGCTTAAGATATAAGAATAAAAATTACGGGCCGGGCGCGGTGGCTCACACCTGTAATCCTAGCACTTTGGGAGGCCGAGGTGGATGGATCACCTGAGATCAGGAGTTCAAGACCAGCCTGGCCAACATGGTGAAACCCCATCTCTAAAAAAAAAAGAATAAAAATTACTATTAACTTCTGAAATAAGTTGAAACATCTGAAAATAAGCCGCTACATTATTTGTTATGTTTTTTCTTTACTGCCAAGATGTGTTCAAGCCTGCTGTGCCTACCATTGTATTAGAATAATGAACTTCAGTTCTACAAAGATGATTACACAATTCACTGCAGAAAATGAGACACTTTTGAGAGTGACATTAATTACAAGTGGGGGGGCGATAGGCATTAACCAGGATTGTTCTGAGCAAATCAGAATCTGAAGTCACCCTGTCACAGTCACATGCTTGGACCTTCCGGAAAAGATTGCCCATCTTCTCTTCATTGTCATTTGACCAGGCACTGAAGTGACAAGACCATCCTTGAGATGGGCATCCAAAAATAAAATTCTGATGCATTTTTAGTTTTAGCGCTCACTTCTCCACTGAAGTCTAGACATACATATGTCATTTACACTCAGGCTATAAAACACAGGCCCAGGACAAAACTCTTAACTTTTCCCCCAAATCTTCCTTCAGCTAGTTTTTGCATCTCATAAGTGGTGCCACTATCCATCCGTTAAATTGTTTAGGGCAAACCCAGAAAAGCACTACCTTAATTAAGATGCAATTCACATAAAATTAACTTTTTAAGTGAACAGTTAAGTAGCAGTACATCCACAATGGTGAACTTCTATCTACGTAGTTCCAAAACATTCTCATCACTCCAACATAAAGCCCCATACTCATTAGGCAGTTACTCTCCATTTTCTCCTCCCCCATGTCCCCTGGCAACCATCAATCTGCTTCCTGTTTCTGTGGATTTACATCTGGATATTTCATGTGAGAATCATACAATATGTGTATTACTTTTTTGATCTAGCTTCTTTAACGTCTTGTTGAGGTTCATCTATTGTAGCTTGTTATCAGTACTTCAATCCTTTTTATAGCTAAGTAATAATATTCCCTTGTAAGTATATACCACAAGTTTACCCATTAATCCAGTTGAGTTGTTTCTACAGTTTGGCTAATGTTCATAGTGCTGTTATGAACATTCCTATACAAGTATTTGAGTCTCTGTTTTCAGTTATTTGGGTTATAAGCCTGAGAGTGGAGTTGCTAGGTCATACTGAAATTTTACATTTAACTTTTTGAGGACTGTTCAACTTTCCCTCAGCAGCTGTACCATTTTGCCTTCCACCATTGATATATGAGGGTTCCAGTTTCCCCACACCTTCACCAACACTTATTTTGCCATTTAAAAAATTATAGCCATCCTCATGGGTGTGACCTTTCATTAAGGTTTTCATTTGCATTTCCCTGATTACTGATATGGAGCATCTTTTCTTGTGTTTGGCCACCTGTATATCTTTGGAGAAATGTCTGTTCAAGTCCTTTGCTCACTGAATTTTTGTTGTTGGATTCTGAGTTCCTTATATATTCTGGCTACTAGGCCCTTATAGTTTCTCCTGTAAGTTTTTGCTTTCTTGACAATGTCCTCATTCTTAAACTTACTTTATGTAATATGTACACTTGTAAAAACAAAAATCATGCAAAAGGGCAAACTGTTAAAAATCAGTTTTCTGTGTTGTTTTTAGTGACAATCTGTGCATATATATACAAATATAATGTATGTTTTCCCTCTCCCTTTTTTACACAAAAGGTAGCTACAAACAGTGGTTTATAAACTGCTGCCATTGTACAGATACAGTTTAACCAGTACCCTCATTTGGGTACATTTTGGTTGCTTGAAACTTTTGACTGTTACAGATATAAACAGGTTGGTAACTAGGTCTGCACACCTTATTGTATCTCCAGGATACTGAGAAGTAAAAGTTGTTTCTGAATTATGGTTTTTTTTCATATTTGGAGATTGTTTCCTAATGATTATTAGGTATCTGCTAAACAATTTTTATCAACTTAATGTTGATTAGTATTTTTATGTCAAACTTTACAGTCTATGCATTTTTTCCGGAAGAAAAATTAGAAGTGGCACAAACAGACTTAACATAAGGTTGTGAAGTAGGTAGGCTTTTTATCATCTGTTAACACTGTTTTCTAATCTCATCCTCAGAAACAACTTCTCAGCAACGAAACAAGTTTTCAGTATGCCATCTTGTCTAGCATTATTAAATTTTTAACCCTTCTCTGGTTGTAGAAGTAAAGGTGTAACATGATTTTAAAGCAGAAAGAGCTAACAATTAAATCCTCAAGTTGGGTCGGGCGAGCATTTTAGCTGGATTACCTGAGGTCGAGTTTGAGACCAGCCTGACCAACCTCGTGAAACCCCATCAAGGCTGAGGCAGGAGAATCGCTTGAACCCAAGAGGCGGAGGTTGCAGTGAGCTGAGATCGTCCCATTGCACTCCAGAGCCTAGGCAACAGAGCAAGACTCCAGCTCAAAAAACAAAAAAAAAAAAATCCTTAAGTTTTAAGGTAAAACAGAGCTAAGGACTGTCCAGTGTCATACTGTTCATGTCAGTGCTAAGAACACAAGTCTCCAGTTTCCCAGAGCAGGGTTCTCGATACTCACTACACTTACTGACCACATTCGTGTTAAAGACCTTGAGAAAGCTGCTTTTCTCTAGGTAGAGCTTCTGGGGAGCAGTGAGGTTATGACCGTTCCTCTAACACTAACACAAATTATAAGTCTGTTTTACCAACTATTAAGCGAAGCCCTATATCTAGGGCCACTTAACGGTACTGGGTACATTATACCGTGATTTTTAAAAGTACTTTAAAATTTTATTTGTGTTAATTTTTAAAGAATTGGCAGTAAATGCTTCCCATAAACAGCAATTAAATGGTATTGATTATTGGAGGTGAATCTTTTACATTAATTTATGGTAATTTTGTTATTCAGAGTATGTCTGGATACTTTAATATCCCTGAGAATTTATTTCTCCCATACCTTGGGCAAGGAGAAATGAAGCACATAAATTAGGTATATGGTAACTCATCTGTAAAGGAATATGTATTTTTCATGAGTCAGTGTGAGCTCCCTTTATGAACAGGGCACCATGTTACCAGTTGAAATATAGAATGTAAGGCCGAGGCAGGCAGATCACCTCAGGTCAGGAGTTCAAGACCAGCCCGGCCAACATGATAAAACCCCATCTCTACTAAAAATACAAAAAATTAGCCAGGCGTGGTGGCAGACGCCTGTAATCCCAGCTACTCAGGAGGCTGAGGCAGGAGGATCACTTGAAGCCAGGTGGTGGAGATTGCAGTGAGCCGAGATCACACCACTGCCCTCCACTGCAGCCTGGGCAACAAGAGCAAAACTCCATCTTAAAAAAAAATATGTATGTATATACACACACAGAGGGAGAGAGAGAGAGAATATAAGCTATCATCCTTGCCTTTTAGGAGCAATGTATTTACTAAAACATTCCAAATGTTGTTATTCTGCCCTGAGTTTGCAATCTAGTGTTCAGTTAACAGATAAAAGCATTTTGATCAACTACTATTTGAAGATAGTATCCAGGCCATCTACTATGAACTAAAGCAAGCTACACTTAAGTGATAATCTACTAGGAAACAGCATTTACAGTGGGGTTCCAAGAACCTGGTGTCATACATACATTTTAACACAGCATCTTGGCAGCAGTATTTGATATTAGTTGGTGGAAAAGCTAGTGATACCCATGGGATTTCTTAACTGCATAACTGTTTAAAGAAATTGGGCAATGTGAGTGAGAATCAAGACTTAGTAAAATAGGTTTGGATTAGGTTTCTATCTTAAGGACAAAATAAGCACACTTAAAATGTACATTTATGGAATAAAATAAGTAAAAAAATATGGCCCAACTTCACTGACAATGGTAGTGGACACTGGTGTACTGCCCAGATACGCGCGTGCTCTCTCTCTCTCTCCTCTCTCTCTCACACACACACACACACACACCCCACACCTGAAACACTCATTTCTCCAGCTTCTGGGAGTGTTGGTGGCTGATACTCCCAGTTGAGTCCCTCTTAAGTCTTCAGCCTTAGACCCTTGTATCCACTAGTCCACACAGGTTCATAAAGGCCCATCACCCTACCTCAATATGGCCTAACTGCAGGACCATCTCAACTCTAAAGCATTAGCTGAGAACTTTCCCAAGCTACATCTAGCCCAATTTCTTCCTCTTTCCCAGTCTGTCTGCTTTCCAAGATCAGAAAATTCATCTTGGAAAAAGTATTCCCATTTAAACCTTTCACACCATAATCTCAGTCTACTTCCCCAAGGAACCTGACCTGTGACAACATTCTAAACCCAAAGCCAAGAAAATTACTTGGACAACCCAACTATATCTGCTGATTGTTTTTTTCTTGCCTGTGCTTCTAATTTGTAGGGCAAGGGAAAAAACTACCTTCAACCTTTTCTAATTCTTAATGTTTTATGAAAACGGAAAACATAACCCAAGAACAGCTTACCTCATTCGGTAGAACATCCAGGCATATTGTTGAAGCTCCCCACCTCTATCCCACCCTGCCCCATCCATTTTAATACCCTTCTTTAAAGTTAGGGATCTTAAAGAAACTGAACTCCAATTCATATATGCATTTCTAATAATATACCTAAGTGGGACTGGCTTGTCATATGGTGTTGGTGATACTGCCAGGTTTTATTTTGTTGTAAACGACCTTCCATGTTCATGGTACAGTACTGACATTTTATGGATTCAGTAAGCTATGGATATTTCCATTCCATGTGTATTAGAATTGTGTTGAACTGGTATATCACAAAATGCTCACAACATTTAATCCATCTTTATTAAAGTAAAATTGCTATTTCAATATATGTAGAAAACAACATACTGGGTGTTTTCACCTCTGAGATAAAGGTTCAAAAGGAAGAAAAGGTCCTGTTTTTAAGATTTTATAAAAGAAATCTACTAGTTACCAAATACTGTATTGAGATTGTAATATTCTTGCAGTCTAAATTTTTTTAAGCTATTGTTTAAATTTTTGCATTGTAAAAAGAAAATTCCATGTGTACGTGAGATGTCAAAGTGTATCAAAGATAATCCTAAAACAATGTATCATTTAACCCAAAGTCAATGCCTTTTAAATGGAATACATCTTTTTCATTATTTGGTTATGAAATATACAGAAGGTATGGCGGAAGCAACAATGGAAGAGGCAGAAGCATTCTTGGCCCTCAAGAAGCTTACAGTCTGTGGGGTAATACCAACATTGAATGAGCAGCTACAAGTACAATACAAAAGGAGCTTACCTCTCATGGAGGGATGAAATTTTAAAGTACTTTTAATGACATCCTATGCATTATTAAGGAACATGGAAAGCTCAGGAAAGAATTACATTGAAACAACATTTGAGCAAGGAAAAGCAGAAAAGGAAAACTATAGCTGTTGACTTGAAATAGACAACCTCTTCAAGTCCAAGATTTCAGGTGCTTTCAAAAAGTAATTGAAATTTTATTTGTACTTAATTCCTTTATATATAAAAACCTGGAATTAAGGCAAAATGCATGAAATCAGACCACAAAAACTCATATCCTACTCAATCAACTAAAAGTTTTTAGGACCTAAATGGGGCAAAACATTTCAACAGCACTAACAGCTCAAGGAATGTATGTTAAACCTTTTATTTTACATCCTGAAAATTAGAAAACGCGGATAAACATTGTATATATCAGAAGGTTTTAAAAATAATTTGTATGATTTAATCTTACTAAAGAAAACTTACTCATTTAAAGACATCTTTACACCAGCCTTTCATATCATCAGTGGAAACTGTTTATTAAGAGTAGTATGGAATACAGAAACAGCATAAACCAAAATCTCACTCTTAATCCTTTAACGTTAATTGGATTTCAGAGTGAGTAAAGTATGACTAAAAATCACTGCAGTGGGAGGAGGCACTGCTTTGTTTTAAAACCACACATGTGCTTTGTTGCCTGAGAACCTTGGGGTCAGACTTTTTGTACAGTAAGCCATTTCATTAAATATGGTTAGATTTGCAGTCTAAGACCTCAAGTGACCCACTCAATAACAATATTCTTATAAATTATAGCCAATTATAAGTCCTCCTTCTGGTTTCTCTTCTGTGCTTCGTAAATATGTACATCTTTTTCAGGATCGTAATGAACCTTTCTCACAGTAAACTGCCTCTCCAGCATTGCTAAGAAGTTGTTATCCCGTTCATAGCGAATTCGGCATGCTAAAAGAATCACGGAGTGATTGCTACAGAGATGTTCCAGTGTTTGAAGAAGATCTGTGAATGTTTCTTCTAAATATATGATATCAGCTCCAAGTATCAAGTCAAATTCTCCAGGAGAAAAACTCCCCAGATTCTGTCCCCAAGTCAGCTCCTTAACAACAGCTTTGGATTGGATATGAGGAGGTAAGTTGGCTTGAACGTTTGATTTAAGAAATTCTAATGCTACTTTTCGATCTGTGATAGTCACATGAGCACCTACAATGCGGGACAAAGAAAAAGTGATGTCCACATCAGTACAACTCTGTTAGGTAGAGAGGGGGTCAAGTTAAATGTAAGAGTGTCTCTAAATATTGCATCTGATATGCAGAGTATCAATCATGCCTTTCATGGACAGCTGCAATAAAACAATGACTCATAGTTCCTTTTGCACTATTCGTAAAAATGAATCTTGACTTGCCTCTATGACATACCTGCTATTTGCTAAAATTGTGCCTATAAATTGCAGAACTGGGGCCAGGCTAGGTGGCTCACACCTGTAACCCAGCACTCTGGGAGGCCAAGGCAGGCAGATCACCTGAGGTCAGGAGTTCGAGACCAGCAGAACCAATATGGAGAAACCTCATCTCTACTAAAAATATAAAATTAGCCAGGCGTGGTAGTGCATACCTATAATCCCAGCTACTCGGGATGCTGAGGCAAAAGACTCACTCGAACCTGGGAGGTGGAGGTTGCAGTGAGCCAAGATCACATCGTTGCACTCCAGGCTGGGCACCAAGAGTGAAACTCCATCTCAAAAAAAAAAAATTGCAGAATTGGCTGGGCACAATGGCTCATGCCTACAATCCCAGCACTTTGGGAGGCCAAGGCAGGTGGATCACCTGAAGTCAGGAGTTGGAAGACTAGCCTGGCCAATGTGTCCCATTAAAAATACAAAATTAGCTGGGCATGGTGGCATGTGCCTATAATCCCAGCTACTCGGAGGCTGAGGCAGGAGAATAGCTTGAACCTGGGAGGCAGAGGCTGCGGTGAGCAGAGATCTCGCCACCACACTCCAGTCTAGGCGACAAAAGCAATCCACCTCAAAAAAAAAAAAAAATTGCAGAATTAACCAGTGATACAGGCTGATGCTTCTGAATTCTGCCAACAAAGCTGGCCCATACTGTATTCATTAGGTCACTATCTTTAAGCCAGTTGGCCACAGGATAAAATGGAATCCAAGAATGAAGAATCTCGGAGCAGGCCAGGTGTGGTGACTCACGCCTGTAATCCCAGCACTGAGGGAGGCTGAAGTGGGAGAAGCCCTTGAGCCCAGGAGTTCAAGACCAGCCTGGGCAACACAGGGAGACTCCACCTCTACAAATATTTTTTTTTTAAATTAAGCACAGTGCACACCTGTGGTCCTAGCTACTCAGGAGGTAGGCGTGGGAGATCATGTGAGCCTGGGAGGTCGAGGCTGCAGTGAACTGTTACTGTGCCAATACACTCCAGCCTGGGCAACAGAGCAAGACCTGGTCTCAAAAAAAATAAAAAATATCTGGGAGCAGACTATTATTGCAAAGATGGCAACATACTAAACACAGGGAAAGGCTGTTTTTTGAGGTTAAAGTTTAAAAAAGAATCATGGAAGAGATAAACTGGCTACTAAGAAATCCCAGTCCAACAATTCAAGATGAGATTTGAGATAAAAAAAAAAAAAAAAGAAATCCCAGTCCACTTCTCCTTAGGTTGTTATGAAGCAGCCAACATATGTGTTTTACATTTATAATTACTGAAAAATTATAAGCTTAAAAATTATGGCCGGGCGCGGTGGCTCACGCCTGTAATCCCAGCACTTTGGGAGGCCGAGGCGGGTGGATCACGAGGTCAAGAGATCGACACCATCCTGGTCAACATGGTGAAACCCCGTCTCTACTAAAAAAATGCAAAAAGTTAGCTGGGCATGGTGGCGCGTGCCTGTAATCCCAGCTACTCAGGAGGCTGAGGCAGGAGAATTGCCCGAACCCAGGAGGCGGAGGTTGCGGTGAGCCGAGATCGCGCCATTGCACTCCAGCCTGGGTAACAAGAGCAAAACTCCGTCTCAAAAAAAAAAAAAAAAAAAAAAAAAATTACTTAGCTGTATTACAGTCATATAGGTTAAAATGCTTGTTCTTAATGCTAAGTCTCTACACACAGTGTAGAAAATTAAACTGTTTCTTATGGATTGTTGACAAAAAGATCAATTTTTTTGAACCAACGTAAGAGAAGACCAAACCCTTAAGGTGAAGCAAGCACATAAGGTCAGGTCTGATCCGCTTCATCTACGTTGTAGTTAAGATATAATATGTGTAATCCTCTTTATTTCTGGTCCCAGAAATTCTGAAATTTAAAATTATGTTTCCATCTTTCATAAAATTATTTCTCATTTCCATCCTTCTTCAGTTTGTAATCTTCATAGGTAATCCCCCACAGGATTCCAGGCTAGTTGCAGTAAGCACTATTTCAGTAGCAGCTTATATTCAGTGTTTCTTGACACATAAATTAGGGCAGTAATTCAATTTGAAATTTACAGTCCTCGTATGAGATACTGATGAAACTGTTCAAGTTGGCCAAGTGTGGTGACTCACGCTTGTAATCACCACACTTTGGGAGGCCAAGGCGGGTGGATCACAAGGTCAGGAGTTTGAGGCCAGCCTGTCCAATATGGTGAAACCCCATTTCTACTTTAAAAAAAAACAAAACAAAAACAAAAATTAGCCAGGCATGATGGTGCATGCCTAAAGTCCCAGCTACTTGGGAGGCTGCAGCAGGAGAATTGCTTGAACCCGGCAGGCGGAGGTTACAGTGAGCCAAGATTGTGCCACTGCACTCCAGCCTAGGCAACAGAATGGGACTTTGTCTCAAAAAAAAAAAAAAAAAAGAAGAAGAAAAGAGAAAGAAAATGCCCAAGTTGTTAGATTTTACAAGCGTGTACCTACCACTTTGACCATTCGTTGCTAGACAGTGTGTTACCCAATGGGCAGATTTCGATGATAGTTTTCATCTCTTCTGACAGTAAAAATTGCAGACAGTCAGGCCAAGTGGCTCATACCTGTAATTCCAGCACGTTGGGAGGCCAAGGCAGGAGCATCATTTAAGCCCTGGAGTTCGAGACCAGCCCTGACAACATAGAGAGATCCCAACTCCACAAAAAAATTTAAAAATTAGCCAGGTGTGGTGGCACTATTCAGGAGGCTGAGTTGGGAGGATTGCTAGAGCCCAGGAGGTCAAGGCTGCACTTAAAGAACAATTTTAACTTAGCACTTAAAGAACAAGTATTTTCACCTACATTCCTGTCATACAATTCAGTAATTGTTAAGCTTATAATTTTCCAGTGATTACCTATGTATTGCCTAAACACATATAGATTGGCTGTTTCATGACAGCCTAAGGAGAGGTGGACTGGAATTTCTTAGCCAATTTCTCTCTTCTATGATTTATTTTTTTTTTTAAGACAGAGTTTTGCTCTTGTTGCCCAGGCTGGAGTGCAATGGCACGATCTTGGCTCACTGCAACCTCTGCCTCCTGAGTTCAAGCAAGTCTCCTGCCTCAGCCTCCCAGGTACCTGCGATTACAAGCATGCACCACACCTGGCTAATTTTGTACATTTTAGTAGAGACGGGGTTTCTCCATGTTGGTCAGGCTGGTCTTGAACTCCTGAACTCAGGTGATCCGCCCACCTCAGCCTCCCAAAGTGCTGGGATTACAGGTATGAGCCAATGTACCCAGTTCTTTGTTTTTCGTTTTTAATGTATAAGATGGGTTTTGCCATGTTGTCCAGGCTGGCCTCCAACCCCTGGGCTCAAGCAATCCACCCACCTTGGCCTCCTGAAGTGCTGAAATTACAGGTATGAGCCACTGTATGCAGCCCTATCATTCTTTCTAAAATTTTAGCCTCACAAAAGTCTTTCCCTATTTTTGGCATTTTGTCATGTGAGCAGTGTGCCATGGTCATGCCACTGCACTCCAGCCTGTGCAACAGAGTGAGACCCTATCTCTTTAAAAAAACATTGCAGATAGCCTCTTCCAGGGTTTGAGCTAGAACTGTATCTCTCCGAATTTCCTAACAGTACACAGAGCACTCTGCAGGCAATATTGGAGTGACTGAGTCATTTGCACCTCACCTCAGTATTCGTTTTACCAGCTCATAGATAAAGGCCTTCTCTAATGCCTGTCCCAGGCATTTCAAGGGCTACTTCTAATCTGGTAGATATTCCAGAAGTCTGAATACGGTCTTAATGTCAGCTGACCACTCCCTATAATTCCACATATATCTGAATGACTACCATCAGCCATGGGACAGAAACCTCTCCCCTCATACAGCTTACATTCAAGTGAGATACAGGCAGTAAGATGTTTTTAA
>NW_016107506.1:875649-882792 GCF_001604975.1 Cebus imitator
AAAAAAAAAAAAAAAAAAAAAGAATATCCAGTGTGTTCACTGATGATGATGATGATGATGCTAAGGAAAAAAACAGAAAAGCAGGAGAGACGAGACATGAGATGTCAAGAAGGAGGTGGGTATGAAATATTAGATTAGGTAGACAGGGAAGGCCTCAGTGAGAAGGTAACTTGGGTAAAGGCGGGAAGGGAGTAAGGGAATAACATACCAGTGGGGAGAATTTTCCAGGTGGGGAGAAGAGCAACTGCAAAGGCCTAGAGAAGCCACGCAAGGAAGCTGGAGTGGCTGGACAGTGTGAACGAGGAATCAAGTCATAGAAGATGTTGTGGAAGGGCAGATCATCTAGGGCCTCACAGGTCATGCAGGTCACATTTTGAAAACGCTCTGGCTTTTGCTGAGTGAGATGGGAAGCCACTGCAAAGTCCGAGCAGAAGTACAAATGGGCTGACTTGTGGAGCAAGGGCAGAGGCAGGGAAAGCAGTGAGAAGGCACCACAATGATCCAGGTGAAGGTTGCTAGTGGTTTGCACCTTGCTGCCACACCCCCAGACACCCTCCACCAACCAGCTCCCAAATAGCCTGTCCACAAATAACCCCTGTCCTGGCCTTCACAGGTATCACTCCCTTACTATTCACTCCAGTTTTATCACCCAAACGTCCATCCCTGAACACTGCAGTTTTACCTAAGGTTTTGTTTTTGTTTTGCTTGTTTGGGATGGGGGCTATAGAGGATTCCTTAAGTCTATCTTTTATTCTGTCAGTTCCGTTTACATCCTTTTCTCCCTTGCAATTTAGGAAAGAAGCAGAACATGTGTCCTGTGGTTTCCCAGTCTGGATTTTGCTGACTGCCCCATTTAGCAGGTGCCTCTGCCTTCTGTATCACCTATAAATCTGTTTGATTTGAATTTGATTTTTTGAATGGGACTATTTCAGAGGCAGTGGTGTGTTCTTCATCAAGAGGTACATAATGTCTGGTAGGCTCTATTTTTGTGACATGAGCAGTCACTACTACTCAATGCCCAGATCCTCAGTTCACTCTATTCCTTTTGCATATGCTGAGAAACTTCTATAAAGAAAAGCTTCTTTCAATTACTGTTTGCTTACTCATTTTGTATAGTAATTATGTGAATAAGAAAGGTAGGATAAATTTTAAAGAGTTGGCTTCCCAGCATCCTCCAAAGATAACTAATTAGGTTTACTGTTATTGATGTACTTTGATCTACTGTAGTTATCATTATCTATGTTCAGATTGTCCCATGTTTTGCCAGTGGCCTCTGACATAACCCAGTCATCTTTGATAACTTCCTCGCTACCTGGATTTAAAAAGTATCTCTGTAAGGGCCCTCTGTTCCCCAGGCTGGAGTACAGTGGCATGATCTCGGCTCACTACAACCTCCATCTCCTGGGTTCAAGCGATTCTCCTGCCTCAGCCTCCCAAGTAGCTGGGATTACAGGCACGTGTCACCATGCCTGGCTAATTTTGTATTTTTAGTAGAGACTGGGTTTCACTGTGTTGGTCAGGCTGGTCTCAAACTCCTGACCTCATGATCCACCTGCCTTGGCTTCCCAAATTGCTGGAATTACAGGTGGGAGCCACCTTACCTGGCCTTGGTTGACTTTTTTAAAAGAGTCCATGCTCTGCTAAAATTGACTGACTTTTATTGCATAGTTTTCCAGAACAGTTTTGACCTATTGTTTGTATGATTTCAGCTTATCTAGTAATTCACAGCCAGATTTCACAAATCATGATATTGCCTGATATAAAGCCCAAGGAAAGAATTTATTATTTTTATGTGCTAGGCATGATGTTATTATTTTTTGGTACTTAGGGAAGCCAAGGCGGACAGATCACCTGAGGCCAGGAGTTCGTGACCAGCCTGGCCAACATGGTAAAAATCACTCTCTACTAAAAATTCAAAAATTAGCCACATATGGTAGTAGGCACCTGTAATTTCCCAGCTACCCGGGAGGCTGAGGCAGAACTGCTTGAATCCCAGGAAGCAGAGGGTGAAGTAAGGTGAGACTGTGCCACTGCACTCCATCCTGGGTGACAGAGCAAGACGCTGTCTCAAAAAAAAAAAGTGGTTGGGAGAGGTGGCTCACACTTGTAATCCCATCACTTTGGGAGGCTGAGGTGGACAGATCACGAGGTCAGGAGATCAAGAACATCCTGGCTAACATGGTGAAACCCCGTCTCTCCTAAAAATACAAAAAAACTTAGGCATGGTGGCAGGTGCCTATAGTCCCAGCTACTTGGGAGGCTGAGGCAGGAGAATCGCTTGAACCTGGGAGGCGAACATTGCAGTGAGCCAAGATTGTGCCACTGCACTCCAGCCTGAGTGACAGAGCGAGACTCCATCTCAACAACAACAACAAAAAAGTATCTCAGTAAAAGCCAAAGAGTTTTCAAAACAAGATATTCCAGGGTCATCTTACATATTTCCTGCCACAAACCTAGAAACAGCCACTTAAGAGGCTTTTAATCTATTTTATTTTATTTATTTTTTTATTCAGCAGGTGAGTTGTTACACACTCCTTAGTGGATTCCGACATCCGTGGCCACCATCCTGCTGAGGCTTTTATTTTTTTAAGATGGGGAAAAAAAGAACAAGTTTGTATGCCAATGGAAATGATCAAGTAGAAAGGGGGAAAGTAGCAAGGCACAGGCAATGCCCTTGAATGGTGAGAGGGGACAGATTTAAGAGATGAGGGGTGGCCCTGGAAAGGCCAGACATTCCATGTCCAGCACCAGGTACAAAGGCAGAGTCTATAGGTCTAGATTCAAATGGAGGTAAATGTAGTGGTAGAAGGTTGTGGATGTTCTCTTTGGATTGATTCAGCCTTCTCAGTGCAGTAAGAAATGTCATTGGCTGACAATGAAAATGGAGAAAGATTGGAGGTTTGAGAGCAAACATATGAAAGTCACTTAGCCAAGTAAGAGAGGAAGTAGAGTGGGACTGCACGGCAGCATCAACAGCCCCCTTGAGGTTCCTGATCATGAAATTACAGTGAAACCAGGGTGGGCACGGTAGCTCACACCTGTAATTCCAGCACTTTGAGTGGCCGAGGCAGGCAGATCACATGAGGTCAGGAGTTCGAGACCAGCCTGGCCAACATGGTGAAATGCCATCCCTACTAAAAATACAAAAAGTAGCCGGGCATAGTGGCAGTGCCTGTAATCCCAGCTACCTGGGAGGCCGAGGCAGGAGAATCACTTGAACCCAGGAGGCAGAGGTTGCAGTGAGCCGAGATCATACCACTGCACTCCAACCTGGGTGACAGAGGGAAAACTCCATCTCAAAAAATAAAAAAATACAAAAATTAGTCGGTTGCTTTGCTGTATGCATTTAAAGAAAAAAATTAGTTGGGAGTGGTGGCCTGTGCCTGTAATCCCAGCTACTTGGGAGGCTGAGACAGAATTGCTTGAACCCAGGAGGCAAAGGTGGCAGTGAGCCAAGATTGTGCCACTGCACTCCAACCTGGGTGACAGAGTGAGACTTTGTCGCACAAAAATAATTGAAAATTTATTTGTAAAAATAAAAATACAAAATACAAAAATACGCCAGCTGGTGTGCGCACCTGTAATCCCGGCTACTCAGGAGGCTGAGGCAGGAGAATCAATTGAACCTGGGAGGCAGAGGTTGCAGTGAGCTGAGATAACCCCACAGCACTCCAGCCTGGACGACAAGAGCAAAACTCCATCTCAAAAAAAAAAAAAAAATACAGTGAAACCCAGCAGCAGCATTTCCTTGAGCCCCACTCAGCCACAGAGGCACAGACCTGGGACAGTGGAAGGCTGCACTTAACCTGGTTTGTTTTGAAGCAAGGAAAGGCAGGGTGTCGGTGTCAACTGTACATGAAGATGGTGATAAAATGACTGCCCATGATATTTATGCTGGGTAAGGAGGGAGGTTAAGATAATACTATAAGGGGCCGGGCACGGTGGCTCAAGCCTGTAATCCCAGCACTTTGGGAGGCCGAGGCGGGTGGATCACGAGGTCAAGAGATCGAGACCATCCTGGTCAACATGGTGAAACCCCGTCTCTACTAAAAATACAAAAAATTAGCTGGGCATGGTGGCGCGTGCCTGTAATCCCAGCTACTCAGGAGGCTGAGGCAGGAGAATTGCCTGAACCCAGGAGACGGAGGTTGCGGTGAGCCGAGATCGCGCCATTGCGCTCCAGCCTGGGTAACAAAAGCGAAACTCTGTCTCAAAAAAATAAATAAATAAATAAAATAAAATAAAAAGATAATACTATAAGATAAGACTAATGGAAACAGACTCAATAAGACAACATTGCATGCTGTCAATCAGTCATGAAAAGAGAATATATAACCATGTGTCATCACTTTTCATTTTCGTTTTATAACACCTTATTTATGCAAACATTCGAGCACATATTATGTGCTAGAGATACAAAGATGAGCAAGAAAGTCCTTACCCAGATCTCAAAGTCTCATGCGGGTGGGACACATAAACATAGTTGTGATGCAGTGTGGGAAGGAAAATAATAGAAACATGGGTGTGCACAGGAAATCACGTGGAGAAATTCTTTAAGAAGAGCAGAGGTCAAAGAAAAATTCCCAAAGGAAGGGAAATCTGAGCTTCACTTAAAAGATGTGGCAGGAGTGGTCGGGCATGGTGGCTCACGCCTGTAATCCCAGCACTCTGGGAGGCCGAGGTGGGCGGATCACCTGAGTTTGGGAGTTCAAGACCAGCCTGACCAACGTGGAGAAACCCTGTCTCAACTAAAAATACAAAATTAGCTGGGCATGGTGGTTCATGCCTGTAATCCCAGCTACTTGGGAGGCTGAGGCAGGAGAATAGCTTGAACCCGGAAGGTGCAGGTTGCAGTGAGCCGAGATTGTGCCATTACACTCCAATCCTGGATCCTGGGAACAAGAGCGAAAGAAACTCTGTCTCAAAAACAAACAAATAAATAAATAAATAACAAAGAGGCACGAACCAAGGGAAAGGTGTGAAAGGGCATCCAAGGCAGACAGGACAGGTCAGAGCAGTATGTGTGTCCCAGGAACTTCATGCAGTGCAATCTTGCTGAAAAAGAATCAGGCTGAAGAGTCAGGCAGGACCAGAGAGCAAAACCTTGCTAAGACGCCTGCGATTTAACCTGCAGGCAGGCAGTGGGTCAGCAAAGGAGTGTTCAAGCACAGGTCACCCCGTCGACTTTGCATTTTAGATGGGCCACTCTCACAGCTATTGAGAAAGTAGGTTTAAAAAGACAAAACAGAGGCAGATAGGCCAGGTGGAAGAGTGATGTGATCATGCAGGCAGGTGACGGATGATGAGAATTCAAGCCAGGCAGTGGGAGTGGACAGAGAGATAGATTCAGGAAATAGAATCAGCAAGACTCCAGCGGGTGGGGAAGGCAGAGGAGAGTCAAGGGGGGTGCGGTGACTATTTGGAAGGTGATGCCAACTCAGAATAAAGGAGGAAGAACGGGTTTAGAAAGAGAAGAGTTTGGGTTCAAACAGATACTATTTGAGGTGCTGGGAAATAGCCAGGTACAGATATCCAGCTTTCAGCTAAACACACAGTCCAAAAGTTCAGCTGAGACTTGCACTCAAATCACAGAAAAGTCAAAGATAGTATCTTCCTGAGCATTGTACTTCAAGACAGTGGTCCCAGGCTTGGCTGTGCGTCAAATCACATGGGAAGCTTTTAAAATTCAGATTCCCTGACCCCATCCCAATTTACAGAATCCTCCTATCTTCAAGGCTGGATATTTTTATTCTATGGATACAGCAGTTCCCTCTTATCTGCAAGGGTTCATTCCAAGATCCCCAGTGGATACCTGAAACCACAGATAGTACCAAACCCTGTATAGACGATGCTTTTTCCAACATGTATATACCTATGGTAAAGTTTAATTTCTACATTAGGCACAGTAAGAGATAAACAATAAATAATAAAACAGGATAATTATAACAATATACCATAATAAAAGTTATATGAATGTGGTCCATCTCTTTCTCTCCCTCTCAAAATATCTTATCGTACTCTACTGACCTGTTTTCAGACCAAGGCTGACAGTGGATAAGTGAAGCCAGGGAAAGTGATCACAGATGAGGAGGGACTACTGTAGTTCCAAGCAGCATAAAGGCCAGGGAGATTTTCAAACCAAGAACCAGGGTTTGAGCGTCAGATTGGATTCAAATTCTAACCACAATCCATTAGCTCTGTGACCTCAGGCAAGTTACCTACCCTCCAAGAAGCCTTCCTTTCACCACTGGAAGGGCACTATAAGTAGGTAAGGCCTACTTACCACACAGGCTCACTGTGAGAAGGAAAGGCTATAATGCACCATCCTCAGAACACAGGAACTGCTGAGGAATTAGCAGCTGCTTTCTCTTTTAACAAGAAGGTCTCATCACCCTGTATTAAGATCTACATAGCACCCCTTTTTTTTCTGTCTTCTTTCTTTACCTCCACCCATTAAACTCAGAACGGAAGCTTCCTGAGACACCTGCCAGCCTGTTCATTGCTCTATCCGCAGTGAACCACCAGGCTTGTGGTAGGTTCTCCCCAAATTCTCCCCTGTCTCTACTAAAAAATACAAAAATTAGCTGGGCGTGGTGGTGCGCGCCTGTAGTCCCAGCTACTCAGAAGATTGAGGCAGGAAAATCACTTGAACCTTGGAAGCAGAGGTTGCAGTGAGCCAAAAACGCACTACTGCACTCCAGCCTGGCAACAGAGTAAGACTCCATCTCAAAAAAAGAAAAAAGAAAAACATCATTTGTACGGGTGTATGTATACTGTATACCGATACACAAAACACACACACACACATATATATTCACATATATATTCATATATATATATATATATATATATAAAACCATAATTACAACTATGATTAAAAAGACAGTTGGAGGCCAGGCGCGGTGGCTCACGCCTATAATCTCAGCACTTTGGGAGGCCAACGTGGGCGGATCACAAGGTCAACAGATCGAGATCATCCTGGCCAACATGGTGAAACCCCATCTCTACCAAATATATATAAATTAGCTGGGCGTGGTGGCATGCACTGGTAGTCCCAGCTACTCGGGAGGCTGAGGCAGGAGAATTGCTTGAACCCGGGAGGCAGAGGTTGCAGTGAGCCGAGATTGTGCCACACTGCACTCC
>NW_016107506.1:882902-892921 GCF_001604975.1 Cebus imitator
AAAAAAAAAAAAAAAAAATACAGTTGGAGGTCAGGCATGGTGGATCATACCCAGAATCCCAGCACTTTGGGAGGCTGAGGTGGGCAGATCATGAGGTCATGAGATCAAGACCATCCTGGCCAACATGGTGAAATCCCATCTCTACCAAAAATACAAAAATTAGCTAGGTGTGATGGCGTGTGCCTGTAATCCCAGCTACTTGAGAGACTGAAGTAGGAGAATCGCTTGAACCAGGAAATCCGAGGTTGCAGCACGCCGAGATCACACCACTGCACTCCAGCCTGGAGACAAAGGGAGACTCCATCTCAAAAATAAAAATACAGATGGAGAGAAAACAATGAAACAAAACACACCAAAATGCTAATGGTAACTATGTTGCAGAGTCATGAATAATTAGAATAATTGGTAGGGTTTTTTTCCTCTTCTTTATGCTTGTTTTTATAATAGTTATATCAGCTTTATACCAAAAATATTAATTTTCATAATTTTAAACATTCTTTGTCTCTGCTGCTTAAATCAGAATAAATTTCCATGATTTTCAAAGAGCCTTCAATCTAGACTGTTCATCTCTTATTCCGGAATTACTTGAGTGTATACTGAGTGGTAGGTGCTGCCCAAGGGCCAAGGACACACAATGAAACCTGGTCCCTTTCCTCAGGAGCCTGGGCCTGCCAGGAGAGAGAGACACATGAAACACCTGCCTACAGTGAAATGTGACAAAGCTGGGACAGAGGTGGGAGTATTCCAAGTGCTATGGGGAAAAGGTGGCAGAAATTCACCCTTTGGAGTGGGGCAGGAAAGGACTCTACAAGCCCACAGTGTGGCCTGGCCACGAAGCAGGCTTTGCTCCGTGGTGGTATCTGAAATACCTCATTCTGACTTGCCCAACTCCAGAGCTCCACATTGCTAGATCAGAAAAAGCAGCACTCAGAGAGTAATCAACACTCGAGGAGCATGTCCTTTGTGTCGCTCAATGAGCTAGCAGATGTTACACACAGTCTCATTGGATCCTCACTGTGGAGTAAATATTATTATGCCTATTGTACAGATGGGATAATCAATGTTTGGAGGTTAAGCAGCTTGCCCAAGGTCACACAACTAGTAAGAATTAAAAGAGACGTCAGAACCAGTATAACTCAGCCTATGCACTTAGCTACACTAACATGTCTACACACCAGTCAATAAAGTTTTGCATGAAACCCTGGTTCTCAGGAAGAAAACAGAAGAAACCTCATCTCCCCTTCTAGTTAACTCTTCACATATCAGCAGAGAGGGAAGTTGGTATTACAGAAAAAAAAAATAAAATCACTAACTTGGGCTGCTGTGTCTGACAAGCCTAGTTTTGAGTCCCAGATCTCCACTGATCAGGACTTCATAGCTTCATCTCCCAGAATTCCAGCTTCATTTGAAAAATGAAAATTAAAAGTAATACCTAACATACATAGGGATGTTACAAGGCTCACCTGAAGAGAAGAAAAGGCAGTGTACCAGCAAGGGCTTCATCAATGACTTAAAAGTGCTGTGATTGTAGATGGATGGAAACCTCCATCAATTTATACAGACTCTTCACCACCACCCCTGCCCATGCTCCCTATCAAATTCTGGAAAGCAGATAAAGGAATAGTAAAAAAGAATTGGGTTTCTAGAAAACAGGCAGAACAAAAGAGGGGCTTTCACTGATCCTCAAATATCTGTAGACAATGTGATGGGTTTAGAAGACTCTGGAATCCTGGATCCTTCCTACCCGAGTATGGTCTGAGAACCAGCAGTGTCGGCATCACTACTGACATTTCTACTGCTTGTTAGAAATGCAGGTTCCCAGGCCCCAGTACAGCCCTGCCAAATCAGAATCTGCATTCTAACAAGAGCACCAGGTGACAATATGGAAGTGATAACTACTATACATGGTATCTTGAAAGCTGGTCTATCCTTATGATTGGATAGCCTGAACTGTGTATGTCAGAAGTGATAGAAATGAGAAAAATAACAATAAAGCCTAAAGATGCTCCAGCTCCAAGCCTCAATTAATGCCTGCATACCAAATTTTAAAATGACAAATCTTGATATCAAGTCAGAACTGTATACTGTTCATACGATTTTAAAAATAAGAAGTCAATACAAACTACAATGGGGGCAAACCCTCCCTAGAAGAGAAAAACCGGCGAAGTTTCCTGAGCAATGAAGGAAAGACTATCTGCTCTCTATCCCTTACAGGGTTAAATCTGATAGTGTATGGGAAAGAAAGCCCCTTAAAGTGAAAAAAACTCTATACATGGTAGGATTATTCTCCTTGAATCAAGTCACTTTAAGAACATATTACTGGCATCACAGAATTGAAGGGGGCAGAGCAATTTCCCATGAGAAGTATAAATAACAGGGTGTGTGTGTGTGAGAGAGAGTGAGAGAGAAATTAGCCTGTTAGCCTCATTGGAGTTAAGAGCCCCAACAGTTGGCCCACAACTCATAAGTATATGCAAAAGAAAATAACCTAGTAAGGGGAAACCCACAATGAGTTTTGTGCTAAGAAAATAGCAAACACACCTCTCACTGAGTTCTGCTCACTAAGGAGTGAGTCAATGCATGACACTCACCCAGCAGGGCAGCCACTATGCCCACCAGCCCCGTGCCAGCACCCAGCTCCACGGCAGAGCGGCCCCTGAGCTCCACAGCTCCCATCTCCAGATATGTGGAAAGAACGATGGCCTGAGTGAAAACACAGTGTGATGATGATTAAGGTCAACATGCGCTTTAGGAGCTGCAGGGTTTCAGGTCAGCTACACACAACCCTCTCCCACCTCAAGGTTCAATTCCCTGCTTAACAACACACATAGGAATTTAGCTGGTACAAAAAGATAACCTCCCCCTTAGAGCAAGCACAGGGCTCCACAGCAGTGCCCAGAGACACTGCCCATACAAAATGGGGTCCTGCTGGGTCTGGAAAGCTTAATTTTTTTTTTCTGAGATGGAGTCTCAGTCCATCTGTCACCCAGGCTGGAGTGCAGTGGTACAATCTCGGCTTACTGCAACCAACTTCCACCTCCCAAGCTCAAGCGATTCTCCCACCTCAGCCCCCATAGTAGCTGGGACCACAGGTGTGCACCACCACACCCAGCTAATTTTTGTATTTTTTTTTTTCCTGTGGTAGAAGAGGGGTTTCGCCATGTTGGCCAGACTGGTCTTGAACTCCTCAGCTCAGCTGATCTGCCTGCCTTGGCCTCCCAAAGCGCTAGGATTATAGACGTGAGTTACTGCAACCAGCCTGGAAAGCTTAATTTTTTACTGTGTCACGGCACTTTTACATTTGAAGTTTACACAACTATTCTGCAAGAACTGACATGAATAATTTCTATGATTTTGTTTAAGTTCCTAAACCAAACTCAGGTCAGCAAAGCCACAACTTCACCCATAGGGAAAAAGCAACACATTGCCCAGGGCTCTCTAAGCTGCGTCACTGACGGTCATCGCCCCACAGGGGCCCTCGTCGTACATTCTGGGCATCAGAAGGTAAGTTTTGGCCAAAGTTTTAGATACCTGATGTGTGGTTTTGCATTTGCTTATGATCCTACAGAAAGAAGTATATCATGTTAACATAACTTCTACTGTATTTCTCACAGCCATATACTTTGAGTATAACTGGCAATTCCTCTTCTTGGTGACCATTTAGGAGGCTTCCCATTCCTCATTATATCTTTTTTTTTTTTTGCATTGGAGTCTCATTCTGTTACCCAGGATGGAGTGCACTGACACAATCCCAGCTCCCTGTAACCTCTGTTTCCCAGTTCAAATGATTCTCCTGCCTCAGCTTCCCCAGTAGCAAGGACTACAGGTGTTCACCAACTCACTCAACTAATTTTTGTATTTTTAGTAGCAATAGGGTTTCACCACGTTGGCTAGGCTGGTTTCGAACTCCTGACCTCAGATCATCCGCCCACCTCAGCCTCCCAAAGTGCTAGGATTACAGGTGTGAGCCACTTCACCGGGCCTATAGCTTTATTATTACTAGAGTAATTTTCATGAGGTTACCTAGACTGGGTTCCTAGAAGTGGTATTACTAGGTTAGAATATATTGAGATTTTTATTTCCACATGTTTAACATCCCTAACAATGTTAAAACTGTCAAACTGTATTTATGCCAAGTATGCATTCAACATTAATTGAGTTCCCACTGAGTCCTAGGTGTGGTGCTAGATGCTGGCGGTACAAGTCAGACAGAACAGTGCTGGGAGAGGAAGAAATGAAAAAGCAGTTGCAATTTTTTAAATGATTACAACTATGGAAAACTTATAGAAAGCACATAATCTTCATTTTGGGCTCTGCCACTTTACAATTCTCTATGCAATAAAGAGACTAACTCAGTGGGACACGGTGGCTCACGCCTATAATCCCAGCACTTTGGGAGACTGAGTTGGGCAGATCACTTGAGGTCAGGAGTTCCAGACTAGCCTGGCCAACATCATGAAACCCCATCTCTACCAAAAAATACAAAATTAGTTGGGTGTGGTGGTGCACACCTGTAGTCCCAGCTACTCCAGAGGCTGAGGTGAGAGAATCACTTGAACCCCAAAAGCGGAGGTTGCAGTGAGCCAGGATCACATCACTGTACTCCAGCCTGGGCAACAGAAGGAGACTACCTCTCAAAAAAAAAAAAAAACAAAAAGTTACACCTATAATCCCAGTACTTTGGGAGGCCAAGGTGGGTGGATCACTTGAGGTCAGGAGTTTAAGACTAGCCTGGCCAAAATGGTGAAACCCGTCTCTACTAAAAAAAAAAAAAAAATTAGCCAGGCCTGATGGTGTGAACCTGTAGTCCCAGCTACCTGGGAGGCTAAGGCAAGAGAATCACTTGAACCTGGCCTGCAGAGGTTGCAGTAAGCTGAGATCCTGCCACTGCACTGGTGCGACAGAGTGAGACTCCTTCTCAAATTTAAAAAAAAAAAAAAAAAAAAGAGTGAGAGAGAGAGAGAGAAACTAACTCATGTCCAAAGCAGTTGGTGGCTTTCCTTCGGGTCCTCTCTTACCCAGTGTGTCATTACTGGCAAGTCATTAACTTTCCTCAGCCTTCATTTATTCACCTTTAAAATGTAATCTATGTGGAGAGAGTAGAGAAATGACGTAAGGGATACGGGTTGGGTGTGGCAGTAACAGCAAAAATGTTGGTTAGGTGGAGAAAGGAAAAAAAAGAAAAAAAATTGAAGTGGTGATAGTTGAACTACTCTGTGAATATACTGTATGTTTAAAGCCGCACTGAATTGTGCACTTTAAATAGGTGAAGTGTATGGTATGTGAATTATATCTCAATAAATCTGTTTAAAAAATAAAAATAAAAAATAAAAGCCAGTCTTACAAGCAAGTGTGGCCATTTTCAGAGGTCCCCCAGAGCTTACTTACCGCATCCCAAACCACCGCTGCGACTCCCAGGTGTCTCCAGTCCTGCTGGATCTGGATCGTGTGGTTTGCAAAGGAAAAGGTTGCAAAAGGCTTGTGGAATTTCTGCAACCCCAATTCCGTGGTCTCCTCATAGGGCACCAGGGCCATTCCGCCTGCACCCCGCCCTCTGCTCACACCTGTCGTGCAAAAGAACCCTGGGTGACGCTCTGGCTGGAAGGTACATTATCTTTTTTTTTTTTTGGGGGGGGGGGGTGTGCGTCTTGCATTGGAAGATACATTTCTTAAGTAACTCCAAATGCTTTTTTACGGTTTTACAAGTTCAAAAGAAAAAACGAAACAGGTGGAAGAAGACTTTGTCCAATTTCTTTTGCATAGCTCTTCTAAATCTGAGTAAGATTTCGCTCGGAATTTGTGTCAACGGATGTCTTTGGGAGAAAAAAAAAAAAAAAGCCCAGAACATTCCAACTTCTGCAGAAGGCCTTATACACTGCACTGCTGTCACTCCGTGAATTCAGGGCTGCACGGGCGGTGACCGCCCAGGGACCCAGGACAGCCGGGAAGCAGCGCTTCCTACCCAGCCCGGGCGCCTGGAATGCAGCTGCAGCCCGCCGGGCAACCCGGGTCTTCTGTTGCGGTTTCGCCACCCACCTCCCCTCCTCCATCGGCTGCTTCAATGGTGACAACAATGGGACCGAACCTGCCCTTAGACTGGGTGTTAGCGATTTGATAAGCCAGAAATACACGGTCGCCGCAGCTCCGTCTCCCCCGGGACTGGAAGCGAACGGCATTGGGGGCCTCCGAGTCGCTCGCGGGGACAGCAGGGGTTCGGAGGCCTCCCCGAAGTCCCCCTAGAGCTGCCCCCCACCCACCCCTCTCCGGGGCCGACCGGCGCGCCCTTCCTGCCCCCGGGCCCGGGAGCTGAGGCGACCCTCCAGGGGCGAGATGGAGACCGAGCAACACAGGGCCTCTCACGACCCCTAGGCCATGCTGGGCGCCGCGAGCTGCCCGGCGGAGCACCCAGGCCTCGCCCAGCCCGGGCCCAGGCGCCGCCACACCGGTACTTACGGCTCCGGAGGCTGCCCCGCGTGGGGCGCGCGCTCCGCTTTCCCCGCCCCAGGCTGGCTGCGGAAACCGCCAGCCTTAAAGAGCCCGCGAGGCGCAGGCGGGCGGCCCCGGCCACGCGTTTCCGGTCTCCCGGCACCCCACCCCCTGCAGGTGCCCGCGGAGCCCGCTGCGGGGCTGGGCCGTGAAGGGGGGGAGGGACGTTGCGGGGAGCCGGGACAGGGGCTTTCCTGCGTGCGTCCCCAAGGCACAGGGACTACCAAATCCGTTTCTCCGCCCGCCGAGGGAAGTGCTGTGGGGCGGGAGCGAGAGCCAGACCCGGATGCCAAGCAGCCGCGGGTGCGCAGGGAGGGTATGGGGTGCCCGGCTCTCCGGGCGGAAAGGAAAAGCCACGCACCTGGCGCTGAATGTGCTCCTGTGCCGGCTCCACTTTTCTATCCTGTGCTTGGCCGTTCTCAGCCTCGGACTTTCTCACTTGCGCGTTGTGCCTGTTTCTTAGTTTTAAAGGTGGCGGGCTAGCGAGTGATGGAGACAGCTCGCTCCGAAGAATGCGTGGTCACTCTTCTCCAGCGTCTCCACGGTGGGGTCCGAAGCGGCGTAATAGCCCGCTTGGCGGCAATCGAGTGGAAAAGTCAGAAAGCCCTAATCAACTAAGGCGCGGTGGGGAAGTGAGCACGTGGCGCCCGGACCTAAGTTTTTCAAATGGGGTCGGGGACGCAGCGGGCTCGGCTGCAGTCGGGAGCGCGGAGCTCCGGGCGCGCGCTTGGTCCCAGCCCCGGCCCTGGGCGGCGCTGCAGACCCCAGTGCCCCAGTTTCCTTCCTCTGGATGCCGAGGCGCACCTGCCCGTGGGGACCCACGCAGGACGTGGAAGGTGCTGAGGGCGTGTCACCCTGGCCGCAGGCCCTGGAAGAGCGCGAGGCTGGAGTGGATCCCCTTGAGTCGGACCGCGCAGGGGCAGGCATCCTCCTCCCGGGGCCCTCGCCCCACGCCGCCGCGCCCTCAGGTAACTCTCAGCGCGGCTGCACGTTAGAACAAGCTGGGGTAAACTCCCTCACCCGCATGCGGGCCCAAGAGCCGGCTGTGGGAGGGGGCCCAAGCGCTGATTTTTTTGTTTGTTTGTTTGTTTTTGAAACGGAGTCTCGCTCTGTCTCCCAGGCTGGAGTGTAAGGGCGCCATCTCGGCTCACTGTATTCGCCTTTCGGGTTCAAGTGATTCTCCTGCTTCAGATCCCAAGTAGCTGGGATTACAGGCGCATGCCACCACGCCGGCTAATTTTTGTATTTTTAGTAAAGACGGAGTTTCACCATGTTGGCCAGGCTGGTCTCAAACTCTTGACCTCTGGTGTCCGCCCACCTTGGCCTCCTACAGTACTGGGATTACAGGCGTGAGCCACTGCCACCGCCCCCGACTCCTAGCTCTGCTATTTCTAAGAGCTCCCCGGGGGCCCGCGCCTGCTGCCCTCGGTGGGAGCATGGCAGGAGCCTGAACCTCCCTTTCCGGGCCTCTCCCGTCCGGTAGGCGGCGTCCCCGACCTCCAGATTAATCTTCCATTGGAAGGCTGGGGCCTGCAGCTTCGAGGATAACCCAAGTGAGCTTGGAAGACCGCCAGTGAGGGTCTTTTACCCCCTTTTCTGTTTTCTTTTTTGGTCCTCTACCTTTCCCTCTCAATATTTCCGTTCTGTCTTACCTCCTGCACTTGATGTTTCTGCCTCTCAGCTTTCCCTTTATCTTTTTTTTTTTTTTTTAACGGAGTTTTTGCTCTTGTTGCCCAGGCTGGAGTGCAATGGTGCAATCTCGGCTCACTACAACCTCTGCCTCCTGGGTTCAAGCCATTCTCCTACCTCAGCCTCCTGAGTAGCTGGGACTGCAGGCACGCGCACCACCACGCCCAGCTAATTTTTGTATTTTTAGTATAGACAGGGTTTCACTGTGTTGCCCAAGCTGGTCTCCAACTCCTGACCTAGTGATCCGCCCACCTTGGCCTCCCAAAATGCTAGGATTACAGGCATGAGCCACCACACCTGGCCACCCTTTATCTTTTTTAAGACCTCCCTTTCTTGTCCTTATTTTCTCTCTCTCTGTCCCTTTTTGTGGGGGGAACCAGCATTGGGCACAAGAAAGAATATGTATGGGCTTTGATACCAGACAAATACGGAAAATTTACATTCTTCCTCTGACTCTTTTAAGTGGGATGACCTTGGGAAATTACTAAACCTCCCTAGATCCCAGGCTGCTCATCCCTGAAGCCTAGCCTGGAGCCTTGGGCCCCTTCTGTTGCTTCTCCATGTTCTCCATCCTTTCTGCTGAACTCATGCATGTGACCTCAAAAAAACAAAGCAAAACCTTCCCAACCTCTCCAGCGCTCTTAACATAGAACATGTGCCTCATTATATTTACATACAGGTTATCTAGGAAGATGTCACTGACTTTTTGTCAACCATCTTGTCCTCCCAATATTCTAACTTGTATCAGATAGATGGCTCAGGAAGCACCAAAAGGAATATTGAGGAACAGGAACATGTGCAACTTTCATAGCAGCGTAGCCATTAAACAGAGCTCTGTTTTTATCAAAATAAGCCAGTAGCGGGGTGCAGTGGCTCATGCCTGTAATCCCAACACTTTGGGAGGCCAAGGCAGGCGAATCACCTGAGGTCAGGAGTTCACGACCAACTTGGTCAACATGGTGAAACCCTGTCTCTACTAAATATACAAAAATTAGCTGAGCATGGTGGCAGGTGCCTGTAATCTCAGCTACTCGGGAGGTGAGGTAGGACAATCACTTGAACCCACGACAGGGAGGTTGCAGTGAGCCAAGATGGTACCATTGCCCTCCAGCCAGGGTGACAGAGCAAAACTCTGTCTCAAAAAAAAAAGATAAGTAAATAAAAATAAGCCAGTAGTCCACTGTAAATATTCGAAAATAAAATTTTAATCGTAAAAATATGTTGGTGTGTGGCAGATTGCGTATTGTTTAGAATATTTGGGCCAGTGTGGTAGCTCACGCCTGTAATCCTAACACTTTGGGAGGCTAGGGTGGGAGGATCACTTGAGCCCAGGAGTTCAAGATCAGCCTGGCCAACATAGTGAGACCCCATATCTAAAAAATAGCTGAGGCTAGGGGTGCACGTCTGTGTTCCCAACTACTTGGAAGGTTGAGGTGGGAGGATCATGTGAGCCCAGAGGTGGAGCCTTCAGTGAGTCCTAAAGTCATACCATGGCACTCTATCCTGGGTGACACAGCAAGACCCTGTCTCAAAGAACTACTGACAGTCTTTTTTTTTTTTTTTTTTTTGTTAAAGCAGAGTCTTGCACTTGTCACTCAGGCTGGAGGGTAATGGTGCGACTTCGGCTCACTGCAATCTCCACCTCGTGGGTTCAAGTGATTCTCCTGCCTCAGCCTCTCAAGTAGCTCGGATTACAGGTGCACCCACCACCATGCCTGGCTAATTTTTTTTTCATATTTTTAGTAGAGACGGGGTTTCACCATGTTGACCAGGCTGGTCTCAAACTCCTGCCTGTCTCAGCCTCCCAAAGTGCTGGGATTACAGGCCTTTTCTTTTTTTTTTTT
>NW_016107506.1:893647-895795 GCF_001604975.1 Cebus imitator
TCTCTTTTTCTTGACAGCTTTTACTTTTATCTGAATTACTAAAATGACCTTTCCCCAATCCTATGACTCCTGACTGCAAAATAATGGTAGAAGGACACTTAGGCCTTTGTCACTGCTATCTTCGGGAACTAGTCCATGTCTAGGGTCACAGTAGAAGCAGCCACCTTGCTACTACCTTGGCACAGCCTGATCCCTGTGCCCCCCCAGGCATGTTCTCTTTTTAGGCAAGAGTGGACACCCAATCCCGCGATGGGTACATAATTCTCTGCACAGAAGGAGAATGCAGAGTGGCTGTCGGACATCTCTTGTTACTGCCCGCCCAGCATCTATTTCTCATTTTCCTGGTAGCAGCAGTTCTCTTCTGCTGATGGTCAGGAGCCCAGCTTCTGGAGCGTAAGTTCTGTGTCAGCTCTCAGCTGTGCCATTTATTAGCTGTGAGGGCTTGGGTGAAATGCATCAACCTGTTTCTCAGCGTCCCCATCTATAAAATAGGGATCATGTGATGCTTTTATTAGTTAACAAAAAAGATAACCTGAGATTAAAATGAGTTAACTTATCTACTTAGAACCGCTCCCAACAAACACATTTTGTAGAGCATTTGCTTATACTGTTATGTGTTGGACTAGGTCTCTCCTTAGACCTCACTACATGATCAGGCACATGTCCCAAGCCCAGCCAATATGAACACATTCCTTCCACCTGGCTGCACGTAGGTGAAACGTGAACATATAACCAAAGCTGGGTTTAACCAGAGCCCATTCTGAGACTTGGGACTCTCAGAGAACCAGCCTGTTGGGGAAGGATAGAAATTTAGAGGTCCTATTGGTCATCTCGTCCCAAGAGAACAAAACTGGCAGAAAATGTGGCCAGCGAAAGCGCTGGTGGAGAGAGTCTGCCTTGTGGTGATGTTTGGCCACCTGGAGCCAGCTGGCCTGGAATTTTCTGTTATTTGAGGCATTAAATTCCCTAATTAGCTTAAGCTGTCATTTGAGCAGCTTTTCTTTTTTTTCAGTCTCCTGAAGAAGAAAAACAATCCTGGCTGGGCGCAGTGGCTCATGCCCTTAATCTCAGCACTTTGGGAGGCCGAGGCGGGCAGACCATGAGGTCAGGAGTTCAAGACCAGCCTGACCAACATGGTAAATCCCCATCTCTACTAAAAATACAAAAATGAGCCAGGCATGGTGGCAGGCGCCCGTAATCCCAGCTACTCAGGAGGCTGAGTCAGGAGAATCGCTCGAACCCGCAAGGCAGAGAATACAGTAAGCCGAGATTGTGCCACTGCACTCCAGCCTATGACAGAGCAATACTCCATCTCAAAAAAAAAAAAAAAGAAAGAAAAAAGAAATGCAATCCTAATACATTCAGTCTGGGCTGGTCCCTTGAACAAAGGAGATATCAAGCCATGCCTTTATGGAGCCATCTTCACTATGCAATGTATGTGGAGAAATACTACAGAGAGCAGACACCAGCAGAAGCTTGGGGCTCAGCTGCCAGTTGCCAGGCTTACTGATTCTTCTCTTGTCCTGAGCCCTTCCTGGCTGCACCTGGGCTCTTAGGTCCCATGGGATCCCAGGGTAACCCAATAAGACATTTCCGTTCCTGCTTAAGCTGTCTCAAGTGCCTGTAACATACAACCAGAGTCCCAGTGAGAAGGATGATTTTTGTTTTTAGGAAGTAATGTAAACAGAATATAGACATTCTGTAAGCTCCTCAGACCTGATTTCATAATGGCTAACTTCTATCATATTTGCCAAACAACCTGATCCTAACAGATGGCTTGTATTTGAAAGACGTCAGTCCCCTCACCACACTTGTTCTCTGCAAGTAACTTGAGTTACCACAAACATTGCTACATGTTTGTGAAATGGAAGCATGATCTCTGACTCCATCTTTCTGTCCATTCCAGGATGAAGAGGCAGACCCTGCCTGCTCCTGTCGCCATCACCACCACCAGCAGTGGCCCTGGGTGTTCTGTCTCCTCCCCAGGCCTGAGGAGGTTTGCCCCTCAACTTTTTCCCACCACCATCTTTTTGCCTTTACACATGCACAGGAATCCCCTGTTATCTGAAGGCTCGAACTCTTGGTTCTCTCCACCATGCTGTCTTGTTCCTTCCATCACAATCAGGATTTTTTTTTTTTTTTTTTTTT
>NW_016107506.1:895885-900980 GCF_001604975.1 Cebus imitator
TTTTTTAACATGGAGTCTTGCCCTGTTACCCAGGCTGGAATGCAGTGGTGTGATCTCGACTCACTGCAACCTCTGCCTCCTGGGTTCAAGTGATTCTTCTGCCTCAGCCTCCCGAGAAGCTGGGACTACAGGTGCCCACCACCACGTCTGGCTAATTTTTGTATTTTAATAGAGATGGGGTTTTACCATTTTGGCCAAGCTGGTCTCGAACTCTTAACCTCGTGATCCACCCGCCTTGGCCTTCCAAAGTGCTGGGATTACTGGTGTGAGCCACCACACCAGGCCACAATCAGGATTTGAAGAGCAATCCAAGCTTACTGCCTGTGAGTTGGCACTGCTCCACTGCTGCCTGGAGTCTGTCTCTGCTCTCTGCCTCCTGCTGAGATGAGCTACTCCTGGCCAACACCAGGTCTTGCCCCTACCTTGGACCTCCCAGACTTCTCTATGGTACTGGAACCAAGAGGCCCTTCTGTCTTCGGGGTTCCTTCCCATGACAATGAACCACGAGTTTCAGTCTCACCCTCCTCCCCCTCTCCCACCACTTCCACTCAACCTTTAGGTTTCTCCTAGGCTAATGCATCTCAGAAAGCTCACTTTTCTTTTTTTCCTGCACTTTTGCCTACTTAGCCATTTTACTGTGATTTCAGATTCAACACGTTCAAGAGTACCACCTCCACACAAGCCCAGTCCTCTGCTCAGCAGCCACGGCAGTGTAATAGAAGGAGCCAGGAAGTTGAGATTGCAGGACTTGAACTTGAGTCCCACATTTGCTATTCTCTAACCCTTCAACCTTGGGCAAGTCACTAAAACTCCTTGAGCCTCCATTTCCTCATCTGTAAAATGCAATTGGTAATTATACCAAACTCATGATGCATGCACACACTCCTTGAACATTGCACCACATACCACTGAGTAACGCAGTATAGCACAAGAATGAAGAAAACCAGCCTGGAGTCAAAGGGCTGGATGTAACTCCGGGCCGTGCTTTTTCCTAGCTGTACCATCTTGACCAATGAATTAGCATTTCTGTGCCTTAACTTCCTCATCTGCAAAATGGAAATATTACCATGCCCCCCAGGCTTGTTGTGAGGGAGGAAGGTAGTAGCTACATACCCAGTGCTTAGAGCAGTGCCTAGTGGGCTCTAAGCATTTTCTAAATACTTGCTGTTACTTCATTCTTGTGTGTTGCACCAGCTTTTTCCTAGTAAACAGGATTTGTAACCTGAGAACCACCCATACATACCTCCTTCCTCTCCTTCAGGTTCATATTTGTCTTTTTTTTTTTTTTTTTGGAGGGGGGATGGAGTTTCACTCTTGTTGCTCAGGCTGGAGTGCAGTGGCGTGATCTCAGCTCACTGCAACCTCCATCTCCCAGGTTCAAGCAGTTCTCCTGCCTCAGCCTCCCAACTAGCTGGGATTACAGGCGTCCACCTCCACACCCAGCTAATTTTTTGTATTTTTAGTAGAGATGGGGCTTCACCATGTTGGCCAGGCTGGTCTCTCAGGTGATCCACCCACCTCAGCCTCCTAAAGTGCTGAGATTACAGATGTGAGCTACCACACCCGGCCTAGTGCCCATATTTTTCATCTGGGTTGTTGATGCTTATGTAATCCCAGGTGGCCAAAGTGCCTCTGCCCTCATGGGAATCTTCAAAGTGGCCCTGGGGACTGTGCCCTGGGAAGAAGCCAAGGGTTTCCCTCTGCTCTTCCTCCACCAAGCTGTGGGGTCTGCCCTAGACCTGAGGACCCAGAACTTTTTTTTTTTTTTTAGAGACAAGGCCTCGCTCTGTCACCCAAGCTAGAGTGCAGTTGTGATCAGAGCTCATTGCAGCCTCGAGGGATCTCTCGCCTCGACATCCCAAAACATCCCAAAATGCTGGGATTACAGACATGCGCCACCACCCCAGGTCTGTCTGAACTTTAGGATACTTAATGTGTAGCAATCTTCTTGTTTCTCCCTGAAACCCTCTTTCCCCCTCTGAAACAAACCCCAGTATTTCTAGACTGACTGCCTAGTCTCCCGTCCATGTGCCAGCATCAAGCACCCATCGGGAGCCACACCAGAGTTTAAAACACTGCACCAGTCTGCTGTCGGCCCAAGGGCTGCCTCCCAGGTTGGGCAGGAGTATCTCCAGGGCCCCACTCCCATCCCATTGGTCAGTGCCCAGCCTTTGCAGATGATCACTCTGCCACCCTCCCCTAAAAACCTACTGTCACCATCATTGCATTCAATTCAAAAGCCTGCTGTATTTTTTTTTTAAGATTCTACCTTGTTCTAGAAACTTGAAGACAGTCTCATTATTATGTTTTTTATGATTCACAATGATCTCACTCCAAAACTAATCATCAAAATAAACCGAGAACCCAGACCAAATTATGAACTCAATGTGTTCAGGTTCATTTGATTGCCATCTCTCTAGGGATACAAAAGTCAAGGTCTTGTGGGCTCTGGGTTCATCTGGGTCGCAGCCCAGGAAGTCATTGTATTAGATCCCATGGCTGCCATAAAAAGGACCACCAATTGGATGGTTTTGGGGAAAAAAATTATTCTTTAACAGTTCTGGAGGGAGGGAGTCTGAAATCAAGGTGTCAGTCGGGCCATGCTCCCTCCGGAGGTTGCAGGACAGAATGCTTCCTTGCCTCTTGCAGCTTCTGGTGGCCCTAGGTGTTCCTTAGCTGGCATCAGCATAACCTCAATTTGCCTCCGTTTTCACATGGCGGTCCTACTCCTATGTGACTGTGTCTCCAATTCTCCCTCTCCTTAGAAGGACACCAATCACTGGATTTAAGGTCCACCCTAATCCTGTATGACCTCATCTTCTCCTGATTACATCTGCAAGTGTGCATATTTGCAAATAAAGTCACATGCACAGCGATGGGCTTTAGGACCTCAATGTATCTTTTTGGGGAGCAGGGCAGAGGGAGGAATAATTCAACCCATAATAGTCAGAAACCAAAACAGCAAAGACAAGCAAATGAGGATAAAATTGTAATGAAAATATTTCTATTTCAAAACTCTGAATTTGATCCTAATGTGATGACAACACTTGTAGTCCCTGCTACTCAGGAGTCTGAGTCCAGCCTGGCAACAGAGCAAGGCCCCATCTCTTAAAAAAAAAAAAGAAAAAAAAAACAAAACTGTTAGGGATTTGTTTTAAAAGCATAGGATGGGTTGGGCGCAGTTGCTTTCGCCTGTAATCCTAGCACTTGGGGAGGCCGAGAGGGGTGGATTGCTTGAGCCCAGGAGTTTGAGACCAACCTGGGTAACATGGCAAAACCCTGTCTCTACAGAAAAGTACAAAAATTAGCCGGGTGTGATGGCATGCACTTGTAGTCCCAGCTACTTGCGGGGCTGAGGCAGGAGGATCGCTTGAACTTGGGAGGCCAAGGAGGCTTCAGTGAGCCGAGATCTCCAGCCTGGGTGACAAAGTGAGACACGGTCTTAAACAAAAGCATAGGATAGTGGTTAAGAGCTTGGGCTATTGACTCATACTGTCTGAGTTTAAATCCTGCAAATATCAATTTCTTCACTTCCATAAAAAATTGAATAATAATAATGCCTACATCTTTGGAGTATTGGGAAGTGGTGGTGAATTCACTGAAACATACCAATCACCATGTATAACACCTGCAAAGAGTTATTACCTACTCAATAGCACTTAGCCATTATTAATCCATGGGAGTATCGGATAATTTCATCTGGTTTACTGTTTTTATTTTTTATTATTATTATTATTTTTGAGACCGAGTTTTGCTCTTGTTGCCCAGGCTGGAATGTTTTAAAATCTCGGCTCACTGCAACCTCTGCCTCCTGGATTCAAGCAATTCTCCTGCCTTAGCCTCACGGTAGCTGGGACTACAGGCATGCACCACCATGCACAGCCAGTCTTGAATTTTTAGTAGAGACAGGGTTTCTCCATCTAGGTCAGGCTGGTCTTGAACTCCTGACCTCAGGTGATCTGCCTGCCTTGGTCTCCCAAAGTGCTGGGTTTACAGGCATGAGCCACTGTGCCTGCTCTGTTTTTTTAATTTACTATTTAGAATCTTAAGTTTTCAAAAAGCTGGAATAATTTACATTAATTCATTGTTATCAAGCCTTTAACTATGCATGATAATGAGCTACTTTGTGCCACACAGCAATTTTTTGTATAAGGTAACATGAATTATTAATATCAAGTTATTATGACATATAGCTATTGCAATGAACTGGAAAAAAGTGACCACTTGATTTTATTTAAACTGAAGTTTACCGTAATGACAACAGCATAGGACAACACATCCAACCAGCAGCCAAGTTTGAGAACTTTTTATTTATACAGTATACAGTTAAAATGAGTTTCATTGCCATGGAATTTTACCTGTACTCAGTTTTCATTAATTGAGTAAAATCCATGGCGGTAAATTGATTAGACTACTAATCTCCAATAAACAGAAGACTTCAGTGATAGAATGTTGTGCTGATAACAAATTGGACCCATTTTCCTAGTACTCTAGATGGGGTTCACCATGTTGGTCAGGTTGGTCTCAAACTCCTGACCTCATGATCCGCCTGCCGCGGCCTCCCAAAGTGCTGGGATTATAGATGTAAGTCACCATGACTGGCCCATTTTCATAGTACTCTTGAGAAAGAATACAATTAGGGAAAAGAGACAGAAAATTGAGGAAATTTCTGTGAATTTATTATTCATGTTCCCCTATTAGTTTTTTAAGAGTTCTTGATTCTTATCAAGGTTACTACAAGATGTTTTAAATTAATCTTATCTTCAATGTTATAATATAGGTAGTATTAAAAGTGTGCTATAATCTCACTTTAAAGAAATTGAAGGCTAGGCACAGTGGCTCACGCCTGTAATCCCAACACTTTGGGAGGCCAAGGTGGGTGGATCACCTGAGGTCAGGAATTCGAGACCAGCCTGGCCAACATGGTAAAACCCCATCTCTACTAAAAATACAAAAAATAGCTGGGCATGGTGGCACACCCCTATAATCCCAGCTACTCTGGATGCTGAAATGGGAGAATTGCTTGAACCCGGGAGGTGGAGAATGCAGTGAGCTGAGATCATGCCCTTGCACTCCAGCCTGGGTAACAGAGCAA
>NW_016107506.1:901690-908633 GCF_001604975.1 Cebus imitator
TTCCCAATTTGTTGCCCAGGCTGGAGCGCAGTGGTGCCATCTCAGCTCACTGCCACCTCCGCCTCCTGGGTTCAAGCAATTCTCCTGTCTCAATCTCCCAAGTATCGGATTACAGGTGCCCGCCACCACGCCCAACTAATTTTTATGTTTTTAGTAGAGACGGGATTTCGTCATGTTGGCCAGGCTGATCTCAAACTCCTGGCCTCAGGTGATCCACCCACCTCAGCCTCCCAAAATGCTGGGATTACCGGCGTGAGCCACCACGCCCAGCCAAGAATACTTATAATACTGACTTCCAAACACTGACTGTAAGCATACAATTAATATGTTATCAATTTTCTTGTTATCGTTAACATGAAAGCAGTATAGACAGTATGTTGAAAGTGGACTTTGGAGGCTGGCATCCTGGGTTCTAATCCCAGTTCTTAGCTAGGTGACACAGGTGAATCACCTAGCCTTTCTGAGTCTCAATGTCCTATCTGTAAATGATCATTATATTACTATTTATCTTTGCCGTGAAAATTAAGTGAATTAATCTCTTCTTCAAAAGTGGAGAAAGAGAAAATAAAGTAAAAATTTTATTAGGAAAAAAAACTAAAACTGGCTGGACGCTGTGGCTCATGCCTTTAATCCCAGCAATTTGGAAGGCCTAGGTAGCCAGATCACTGGAGCCCAGGAATTTGAGGCTGCAGTGAGCTATAATCACACCACTGTACTCTAGCCTGGGTGACAGAGCCAGGCCCTGTCTATAAATAAATAAATAGATGTAAAAAGAAATTAGTTTTCCACCTCTCCTTCAAAATAGCTTGAGGCCATTTGCCCATACACCTGGATGCTGACCAGTAGGATGTGGGCTGTAATGCCCCTGCCTTAAAGCCCTTTCTTCCCCATCTGCATGCCTTCAGAGGTGGGCAAACTGGAGAAGCCCGATCCCTGAGTCATTGCTTAGAGGAGAGTTGCTCAACTCACACTGGATTGTGACATGAGCAAGAAATCAATCTTGGCTGTGTTAAGCCACTGAGATTTGGAGTGGATTCACTATTGCAGCGTATAGCCTATCTTCATTAATACACAAGGGCAGGCCACTTGAGTTGGGGAAAGGGGAGGACTCTGAAAAGGTGATATTTAAATGGAAATTTAAAAGAGTAGAAGAAAACAGCCACTTGAAGAGCCAAGAAAAAGGCATTTCAGGCAAGGGAACAGAAACCGCCAAAAACCCCGGACAGAAGAAACTGTCAACTGACCAGCCAGGAGCAAGGGGGAAGTGGCACAAGATAAATCTTGATTAAGTCAAACAGAAGACTGAAACCTTTGAACTACCCAGACTCTACTAATGGCTCACAGCCTGCAGGAGAGGCATTTCTGCATCATTGCTACTCATCAGTATGAGTCACAGACCCTGGGCGCCCTCAAGGGTGAGGCTGGCTCCTTGATGATACTACCATGCAGCTAAGGAGTTGGCTTAAGGATATTCAAAAAGCCTTAAGGAATAAAACTCCCGTCAGTGCCAAAGAAAGACTACCATAGAGTCTTGGTAACTGTGTTCACCACCATCTTTTTTAAGTTCTTCTCTAGCTTCTCAGTGTTTCCATAAGACCTGACTGCAGAGAGAAAAAACAAGACAACTGCTCAGCACTACCTTGAGGGAACGTGCAGCATAAATAGCTACACTTGGATTTTTCATTTTGCTGATGAAACAACATTTTTGTTCACAGCTCCTGGACAGCAGCAGTCATGCCTGATGTTCTTGTTCTACAACACAATAGAAGGAGCAGCTAGGGGAGAAGTTTCCAGACTTGTGTTCTGTTGGGTTTTAGAGTCACATCTGTGACTTTCAGCTGGAAATGGCTGGACAACCACATTTGTTGAATGAATTAATGAATGTTACAATACATCACATCAAATTATTGCCACCTCACTCCAAGAGTGTTTCAATGCAAATTCTACTTGTTAGATACCTTTGAGTTAATGATGCTAAAGAATTTGTAGTTACTTTCATTATTTGTGTTTCATTAACCTAGGGTTCAGTAACATTCACAGATGTAGTACACGTTTGGGCAAGAAGCTATTGACTGTCTTATCTTTTGATGATTCCAAGAAAAGGTACGGAGCCATTTGCCTTTCCATACTTTATAGGTTAATTTGTGTGTAATTAGAAAAGCGGGTACATTTTAAGTAAGTCAAACCAAAAGACAACATCAAGGGGAGAATAGTAAATAATCAAGTGAAAATGCATGTTTGTAATTCCAAGAGCTCATATGTTTATAGCCGTGCCTCTTTCCAGGTGACACAGGGCATTTGGAGTTCAAGTTTTCCTGATGGGATGTACAGGAGTGGGAGTGGAGGTACATGCTAATGTGACCAGGGATGATGCAGTGCTGAGGATCCAGGGCAGGATGCAGGCAGGGCCCCCGACCAGCAGCCTCCAGAACGCCTTGACCCACAGGTGTGCTTTATGTGTCCCATGCAGACTTGCTCTCATGGTGTTGTTTTCTAGTTTAGTGTCAACATTAGAAAGTAGGGACATGTATCTTAGTCCATTTTGTGCTCCTATAAAAGCAGATCTAAGACTAAGTAATTTAAAATGAGCAAAAACTTACTTCTAGTTCTGGACACTGGAACGTCCAAGATCGAGGGACTGGAATCTGGGGAGAGCCTCCTTACTGTGTCATCCCGTGGTGCAAAGACAGAGAGAGAGAGAGAGAGCAAGAGAGCAAGAGTTCAAACTTGTACCCTCAAGCCCCCCTCCTCACTCTTTTTTTTTTTCTTTAGACAGAGTCTCACTCTATTGCCCAGGCTGGAGTGCAATGGCATGATCTCGGCTCACCGCAGCCTCCACCTCCTGGGTTCAAGCAATTCTCCTGCCTCAGCCTACCAAGTAGCTGGGATTACAGGTATGTGCCACCATGCTGGCTAATTTTTGATATTTTCAGTAGAGACAGGGGTCTCACCGTGTTGGCCAGCCTGGTCTCAAACTCTTGACCTCAGGGATCCACCCACCTCAACCTCCCAAAGTGCTGGGATTATAGGCGTGAGCTACAACGCCTGGCTTCAAGCCCTTTTATAATCATTATTAATCCATTCATGAGGGTGGAGCCTCATGACCTAAACACCTCCATTAGGCCCCACCTCCCAACACTGTTTAAGTTTCCAATACATGCCTTTTGGTGGGAGACATTCAAACTATAGCAAGATGTCAGATAAAGATCAAGATAATAAAATTGAGATCACTATTTGAAATCGTTTTTTTGAAATGGCTTTCTTTGAAATTTTTGAAATATCTGACAAACATGGGTCCAAATGCCCACAGGATGGCAACAAGCTAGAGCCACACTGGCTCTTCCCCCTTTGGACATTCTGCTCTCCCCTCCGTGTCCCGAGGTCCCCTCCACTCCTTGTTTTCTTGTCCCCACAAGCTTCATTCATTTACGGTACTGTCAGGATCTATGAGGGAGCACCAATAACCAGCCTCTCACTTTTTCTTCTCTGGGTTCTAAAGAAGCTGAGAAATAAAACAACAACTAAAGCTAAAGGCAAACACATCCCCTCTATTTACCAAGAGAGAAGAGGTTGAGGGTGAGGCTTATATCTGCAGGCAGATGGACCTACAAATGCTAAGGTGACTCACCCAGCACTGGATTGGGGCAGGCCTCCGTGTCATTCTTATAGCATGGAGGAGCAGAGGAGCATGCAGGTTCCACCCACAGGCCTGATCCTAGAGGGAGAAAGATCTGGACTGAGCCACACGGAGGAGATGTATTGCCAATGCATGCTGCAGGGCAGAGAGGCCTGGGGTGGCATTCACAGAGCTCCCAGTGAGGGGAGGTAGCCCTCCTCAACTCACCGGGGCCTCACAGGGCTGGAGCTGATAAAGGCTACAGGGAGGTTTCTTGAACATCCCAAGCAAAGGATACCTGATGCCCTCCCCATGGTCATGCTGATATTTTATTTCAAAGGGTTTTTAGCTCAAGTAAATATGGTAACATTCAGCTACCATGGAAACACAAAGTTTCTAGGAAGAAAGAAGCAGAACTCACCATCTACTGGGGCAAATCAACTAGAATAAAAAACAAAAGCAAGAGAAGAAAAGGAAGATGAATCAAAAGGGAATCCAAGATGTGCTGTTAAGATAGATGCTAAATTGAAAAAAACAAGAAAGGGCCCAGGCACAGACAGATGGCCAAGTGGGTCCAGGGACCAGCGACTGAGGTATAATCACCACATTCACTGAGCACTAGCTGGTTCCATGCACATTTGTGACATGCATATTTGTAGGTAATATGAACCCTACTTTAGAGATGAGGAAATTGAGACAGAGGGTGATTTCAAAAGGCCGGTGGAGAGATTCCACAGGCAGCCCCACTGACTCCGAAAGGAACCTTTCCCCTTCCTTGCCTACTGTTTCAGCCAAATAAAAGGGGCTTCATCGAGAGCAGGAGCAGCCTGAGGCCTCTGAGGTGGCCAGAATGGGCTCTTTTAAAGAAGGGCAAGGCTGGTGCAGTGGCTCGTGCCTGTAATCCCAGCACTTTGGTAGGCAGAGGTGGGAGGATTGTTTGAGCTCAGGAATTTGAGACCAGCCTGGGCAACACAGCAAGACATTGTCTCTACAAAATATAAACAAAATTAGCCAGGCATTGTGGAACATGCCTGCAGTCCCAGCTACTCAGGAGGCTGAGGTGGGAGGATCACTTGAGCCTGGGAAGTTGAGGCTGCAGTGAGCTATGATCATGCCACTGCACTTCAGCCTGGGCAACAGAGCAAGATGTTTCAAAAAAATAAATTAAATAAGAAGAAAATAAATAAATTAAATAATTAAATAAGAAGAAGGATCCGGGCGCGGTGGCTCAAGCCTGTAATCCCAGCACTTTGGGAGGCCGAGGCGGGTGGATCACGAGGTCAAGAGATCGACACCATCCTGGTCAACATGGTGAAACCCCATCTCTACTAAAAATACAAAAAATCAGCTGGGCATGGTGGCACTTGCCTGTAATCCCAGCTACTCAGGAGGCTGAGGCAGGAGAATTGCCTGAACCCAGGAGGCGGAGGTTGCGGTGAGCCGAGATCGCGCCATTGCACTCCAGCCTGGGTAACAAGAGCGAAACTCCGTCTCAAAAAAAAAAAGAAGAAGAAGGGCAGGTCTGGAGCCAAGGCCCTCAGCTGGGGCTGGAAACCCAAGGCTCGCCCTGCCCCACAGAACCCAACCATTGGCACGTCTCTGCTAACAAGCACTCATGTTCGTCTTCCTGTTCACCCTCTTCCCTATGGTGCTGTGACCTGACCGACCCCTCCCCTGGCAGTTCAGTCCCCACTCCATACCACAGAGCAACACCTAACCAAAGAAGGACGGTGGGAAAAGGCTGAAAACCCAGGGATATGGAATCCACCTCCACAGACCACTTTTGACCCCTCCAGTCATCATCAACAAGGTTTCCAGAAGAGCTGGGGAGCTGTGTGGCAGGAGAACCTCCTTCCGGGGACTCCCTTGACTCCTGGTTCAGTCACGATGCCACCAGCAGACAAATCTAACACATACCTGTATAGGGTCACGTTCACTCAGCAATTCTCTAAGAGAACAACTGTGTAAATTTCCTTAATAGGAAATGTTTTTAGAAGGAACATATGGAGAGTCAAAAAAGTGGCTAAATATAAATCTATATTTACAGAACTGAATCAGGAGCAAAGAAAATTTGAACAGAAAGAGTTGGATAAGTTTTCTTTCAAGGCAGGTTTTTCCGTGTGTGTGTGTGTGTGTGTGTGTGTGTGTGTGTGTGTGTGTTCAGTGTATGTGAATTTCTAGAGCATCAGTGTTACCTACAGTTAAAAAAAGAAAAGAAAAAAATCTGATGCCAAAAATAATTTTAATGCCAGTCACATTACAGCAGTACCCGAGGCTCTATCCACTAACTTTCTTTTCTTTGAGACAGAGTCTTGCTTTATCGCCCAGGCTGGAGTGCAGTCACACAATCTTGGCTTACTGCAACTTCCACCTCTTGGGTTCAAGTGATTATCCTGACTCAGCCTCTTGAGTAACTGGGATTACAGGTGCGTACCACCATGCCCAGCTAATTTTTTGTGTTTTTAGTAGACATGGGGTTTCACCATACTGGCCAGGCTGGTCTCAAACTCCTGACCTCATGATCCACCCACCTCAGCCTCCCAAAGTGCTGGGATTACAGGCATGAGCCACCGTGCCCAGCCTCTTTTTTTTTTTTTTTTTTTTTTTTTTTTTGGTGATGGAGTCTTTCCCTGTCACCCAGGCTGGCACAGTGGCGGGATCTTGTCTCACTGCAACTTCAGCCTCCCGGGTTCAAACGATTCTCCTGCTCTAGCCCCCTAAGTAGCTGGGACTACAGGCACCCAGTGCCACACCTAGCTAATTTTTTGTATTTTAGTAGAGATGGGGTTTCATCGTGTTGTCCAGGCTGGTCTCGAACTCCTGAGCTCAGGCAATCCTCCCACCTTGGCCTCTCAAAGTGCTAGGATTATAGACATGAGCCACTGTGTCCAGGCGTTATCCACTAACTTTCATCAGCAGTAAGCCCGTTGGTTGCATTACAGGCATGGAGATGATCAAATAGAGCATAGATTTTTCTAATAGAAGTTTCAAGTTTAAGATTTTTTTTAACTAAAGTAACGGTAGGAGAAATGTTCTACATTATCAATGCTGAAAGAAAAAAGAGGCAAACTTTGGGCCAGGCATAGTGACTCACACCTGTAATCCCAGCCCTTTGGGAGGCTGAGGCAGGTGGATCACTTGAGGTCAGGAGTTCAAGACCAGCCTGGCCAACATGGTGAAACTCCATCTCTACCAAAAATTAAAAAAAAAAAAATTAGCCAGGCATGGGGGTGAGCACCAGTAGTCCCAGCTACTTGGGAGGCTGAGGCAGGAGAACCACTTGAACCCAGGAAGTGGAGATTGCAGTGAGCCAAGATCATGCCAATG
>NW_016107506.1:908923-917243 GCF_001604975.1 Cebus imitator
TAGTCCCAGCTACTCAGGAGGCTGAGGCAGGAGAATCGCTTGAACCCAGGAGGTGAAGGTTACAGTGAGCTGAGATTGCGCCACTGCACTCCAACCTGTGCGACAGAGAAAGACTCTGTCTCAAAAAAAACAAAAAAGCTAATAAATTAAAAGCTATCCCATGTTTGTGTATCACAATACACTAATAGTAAGATGGTAATACTCCTCAAACTGATCTACAGATTCAGTATAATACCTATGAAAAAATTACAGCTACACTTTTTGGATGAATTGGCAAGTTAATTCTAAAATTCAGAAGAAAATGGAAGAGACCTAGAATATCCAAACCAATCTTGAAAAAGAAATTTGGAGGATTCACACTCCTCAGTGTCAAAACTTACTACAAAGCTCTAGTAATCGAGGCTGTGTGGAACTGACATAAAGAGAGAATGACCAACGGAACAGAATTGGAAGTCCAGAAATAAACCTTTATGTTTATGATAAACTGAACACCAGCAAGGGTGCTGATAAAGCCTCTATCTGTGTCCCCACCGAATCTCATGTTGAACTGGAATCCCCAGTGTTGGAAGTGGGCCCTGGTGGGAGACGACTGGATCCTGGGAGCAGATTTTTCATGAATGGTTTAGTGCCATTCCCTTGGTGATGAATGAGTTCCTGTGAGAGCCAGTTGTGTAAAAGTGTGGCATTTCCCATTCTGTCTCTTGGTCCTGCTTTCACCATGTGATGTGCCTGCTCCCCCTTCACCTTGCACCATAATTTTAAGGTTCCTGAAACCCTCACCAGAAGTTGAGCAGTGCTGGTCTGGTGCCCTGCTTGTACAGCCTACAGAACTGTGTGCCAACGAAACTCTTTTCTTTACAAATTACCTAGTCTCAGGCATTTCTGTATAGCAACTCAAAAAGGGCCTAACACAGGTGCCAAGACAATTCAGTGGGGGAAATAACAGTCTTTAGAAAATGGGGATGGGACAACTAGATATCCACATGCAGAAGAATGAAGTCAGACCCTTACCACACACCATACACAAAGATTGAATCAAAATGGATAAAGATCAAAACATAAGAGTTAAAATTATAAAATTCTAAAAGAAAACAAGAGTAAATCTTTGTGGCCTTGAATTAGGCAATGTCTTTTAAGATACAACACCCAAAGCACAAGTGACAAAAAAAATTGGAAAATCGAACTTCATCAAAATTAAAATATTTATGTGTCAAAGAATAGCATCAAGCAAGTTAAAAGACAATCAGCAGAAAAAATATTTACAAGTCATTTGTCTAATAAGGGAATTGCACCCAGAACACATAAAGAACACTTACAGCTCAACAATGAAAAAAAAAAAAAACTTAAAAATGGGACAAGGATTTAAATAGACATTTCTCCAAAGATATACAAATAGCCAATAAGCACATGAAACACTGCTCAATATTATTGATTCACAGAGATTGCAAATCAAACACATAATATAATGTCACTTCATACCTGCTAGGATGGCTATAATCAAAAAGACAGATAATAATAAGTGTTGGAGAGGATGTAGAGAAACTGGAATCCTAGTAAGTTGCCAGTGGGATTGTAAAATGGTGCAGCCACTTTGGAAAACAGTTTGGCAGTACCTCAAAATGTTATACAAAGAATTATGATATGACCCACTATTCTATGTCTAGATATAGTACCAAGAGAAATGAAAATATATGTCCACACAAAACCACAAACACAAATTTTGTAGAACCTTTATCCGTACTAGTAAAAGGTGGAAACAACCCAAATGTCCATCAAATGATGAATGGAAAAACAAAATATGGTATATCCATATAATGAAATATTATTCAGCCATAAAAAGTAATGAAGTACTGTATATGTTGCAACATGGATAAACTTGAAAACATTATGCTCAGTGAAAGAAGTCAGTCACAAAAGATCATGTGTATGTATGTGTGTATGTGTGGCTACACGTATTGTATGATGCTATTTATGTGAAACATTGAGAAGAAGCAAATCTATAGAGACAGAAAAAATAATAGTGGTTGATTAGAGTTGTGGGGGTGAAGAAAGGGGATTCACTGCTAATGCGTACAGGATTTCTTTTTTGGATGACAATGTTGCACAAGTCTAAGCATACTAAAACTACTCTTTTGGACACTTTAACTCGGTGAATGCTACAATATGTGAATTATATCTCTATAAAGCTGTTTTTTATTTGTTTGTTTGTTTGTTTGTTTTTGAGATGGAGTCTGGCTCTGTCACCCAGGCTGGAATGCAGTGGTACCATCTCGGCACACTGCAATCTCCACCTCCCAGGCTCAAGCAGTTCTCAGATTCTCCTGCCTCAGCCTTCCTAGTAGCTGGGATTACAGGCACCAGCCATAATGCCCGGCTAATTTTTATATTTTTAGTAGGACAGAGTTTTACCATATTGGTCTCAAAAAAAAATATTTTGCCTTATAGTGTGTAACAGCATATAAGTAACATAAATAGGTGTTTCATGAATTGATACTTACCTATTACTATAACATATTTTGATATTTTATTTTATTTTTTCTTGGAGACAGAGTTTTACTCTTGTCTTCCAGGCTGGAGTGCAGTGATGCCATCTTGTCTCACTGCAACCTCCGCCTCCTGGGTTCAAGCAGTTCTCCTGCCTCAGCCTCCCAAGTAGCTGGGATTATAGGCATGCACCACCATGCCCAGTTAATCTTGTGTTTTTAGTAGAGACAGGATTTCACTGTGTTGGGCAGGCTGGTCTTAAACTCCTAACCTCAAGTGATCCACCCTCCTCGGCCTCCCAAAGTACTGGGATTACAGGCATGAGCCACCACACCCGACTTCAGTAAATTGATTTTTATGACTACTAATGGGTCCCCCAAAACAGGTCTAAGTCATAGTCTACTTGCTATGAGAAAGAACAGGTTTGGCTTTTTGTTTAAGGAAAAAAACAAAAACAAAAAAAAATTGGAAAAAATTCTGAAAAATAAACATTCATCAGCATTTTTATGGAAAACAATCTGATGTGACAGGAGGCCAACCAGGTAAATTATACAACCCAAGCAGAAAGAAATCATGGGAGCGCGTCTCTGAATGCGGAGAGGAGCACTGCTCCACGGGAAGCTTGCCTATTGGGATGTAGGAGAAATAAAGTAGGTGAAAGAGGTTAAAAAAAAAAAAAGAAGCACTCTGAGAAGAAACTGAAGTGTAACTTTAATACATAAAACAAAAGCTGTATTCAGCACTTCTGATTAGCTCCCCTCTCTTATGCTTCAAGCTTTAGATTCTGACTTTCTAATACCACATCCAATCATATTGAATTAGCCTGAAGTTTGATTTGGAGGGCTGGTGAGCCAGTCTCATTTTGGCCTGATGACATTTTGGGCTTGGGGCTATCTCCCTTTTTTTGGTGCTTAGCTCAACCGCAGAAATAATACCAGCAATAGTAATGTCATCACTTTACCATGCACGTCTAATTGAAATGTGAATGGGTATGCTATTGGCCAGTGGCCCCTGTCCACTAATTATGTATCATCTGAAAATCTGACCCAAGTATCTGACAATCAGACAGGCATAGCTTTCATCCTGCCATTATCGGTTCACAGTTATGCCATCTGGCTCTTATACCCAGAAGAAAACTTGGCATCCATAGTCAACCAGAATGACCGCCAATTCTTAAAACATCTTATTTTCTCTTTGCCAAAAACCAAGTGACAACTGATCTCAAAGTGTCAGCACTTAACCTGTAAAACAAATGACTTGGGGGAGAGGCATTTTCTCAATGAAAAATAGGATTGAAAATAGGGTTGAGAGTATTTTCGTGTCATCAGATATCTCAAACTAAGTTCTAACAGTATAACCTAATTTATATTTTCTCTGTGTTTGTCTCTGAATTTTCAGTTCATGTTAATAAATACTTTTTGAACACCTGCCCTATGAAATGAAATGAGCCAAGCGTTGAAAGGATACCAAGTAGTAGTAATCAGGGAAAGGGCTCTAGCTCTGTAGAAATAAAACATCAGATTTCAGCAACTTAACCCAATGAAAGTTTATTTTACACTCAACAGCTCAATGATGCTATTCTAGATCACAGGACAAATTTCTTCCATGTAGTGATCCAGGGACTCCAGTCCCTTCTACCTGGAGTTCCTGCCAGACCCTAGGTCATCAGAATCTTCTGCTTCAAGCTGGTGAAGAGATGAAAGATCAGAGAAGGCTCACACACCTAAAAACACCCCACCCAGAAGCAACATCCATCACTTCCACTTTCATTCTACTGGTAAGAACAGTCGTGTGGCCACACCTGGCTGCAAGGTATTGGCCAATGTAGTCCCTGGCTAGGTAATCACATCCCTGTGACACAGTAGGGAAGGCTGGGAACAAGCTGGAGACCTCTTCATTTATATTGTGTAAGACGTAACTTCTGCCTTCAAAGAACTTTCATCAGAAGAAGTAAATAAACAGAGAGACATTTCAAGTTCCTGGGTAGGAAGACTTAATATTACCATGATGTCAGTTCTTCCAAACTTGATCTACAGATTTAATGCATTCCCAAAGTCCCAGGAAGTTATTTTGTTGCTATCAACAAAATGATTCTAAATGACGTGAAGAGACAAAAGACCCAGAATAGCTAACATAGTGTTGAAGAACAAAGTTGGAAGACTGGCCAGGCACAGTGGCTTACGCCCGTAATCCCAGCATTTTGAGAGGCCAGGGTGGGCAGATTGCTTGAGCTCAGGAGTCCAAGACCAACCTGGGCAACATGGCAAAACCCATCTCTAAAGAAAATACAAAAATCAGCCGTATGTGGTACCTGTAGTCTCAGCTACTCAGGAGGTTGAGGCAGGTGAATTCCTTGAGCCCAAGAGGCGGAGACTGCAGTGAGCCAAGATTGCACCACTGCACTCCAGCTTTGGCAACAAAGTGAGACTCTGTCTTAAAAAAAGAAAAAAAAAAAAGGTCAGGCATGGTGGCTCACACCTGTAATCCCAGTAATTTGGGAGGCCGAGGTGAGTGGATCACTTGAGGTCAGGAATTCAAGACTAGCCTAGCCAACATGGCGAAATCCCATCTCTACTAAAAATACAAAAATTAGCTGGGCATGGTGGCACATGCCTGTAATCTCAGCTACTCAGGAGGCTGAGGCAAGTGAATCTCTTGAACCCAGGAGGCAGAGGTTGCAGTGAGCTGAAATCAAGCCATGGCACTCCAGCCTCGGCAACAGAGCGAGACTCTGTCTCAAAAAAGAGAAAAAAGAAAATTGGAGGACTGTGTCTGTGACTTCAAGACTTACTATAAAGCTACAGTAATCAAGACAATGTGGCATTGGCAAAAGGACAGATGAATAGATAAATTGAATAAAGAACCCAGAAATAGGCCCATATAAATATAGTCAACTGATCTTTGACAAAGGAGCAAAGACAATACATTGGAGCGAAGGCAGACTCTTCTACAAATGGTGGCTGGAATGACTGGACATCCACATACAAAACAATGAATCTAAATGCAGCCCTTACACCCTTCACAGAAATTAACTTGAAATGGATTATATACTTCAATGTAAAACACAAACTATAAAACTCCTAGACTGGGCAAACATGGCGAAACCTCGTCTCTACTAAAAATACAAAAAAATTTAGCACAGCATGGTGGAGCATGCCTGTAATTCCACCTACTCAGGAGGCTGAGACAGAAAGATTGCTTGAACCCAAGAGGTAGAGGTTCTAGTGAGCCAAGATCGCACCACTGCATGCCAGCCTGGGCAACAGAGTGAGACTCCATCTTCAAAAATAAGCAAACAAACTCCTAGAAGAAAACATAGGGGAAAAACCTAGATAACGTTGGGTATGATGATGCCTTTTTAAATACAACATCAAAGGTGTGATCCATGAAAGAAATAATAGATTAGCTGGATTTCATTAAAATTAAAAACTTCTGCTCTGTGAAAGAATATGTCAAGAGAATGAGACTGGGACTGGTAAGCTGCACACTGGGACAAAATATTTTCAAAAAATATATTAAGATTATTACCTGGGGCCAGGTGCGGTGGCTCACGCCTGTAATCCCAACACTTTGGGAGGCCAAGACGGTGGATCACAAGTTCAGGAGTTCAAGACCAGCCTGGCCAGCAAGGTGAAACCACGTCTCTACTAAAAATAAAAAAAAATTAGCCGAGCATGGTGGTGCAGGCCTGTAGTCCCAGCTACACAGGAGGCGAGGCAGGAGAATTGCTTAAACCCAGAAGGCAGAGGCCAAGATCATGCCACTGCACTCCAGCCTGGGCAACAGAGAGAGATTCCATCTCAAAAAAGAAAAAAACTTACTACCTAAAATACAAATATTGTTGTTGTTGTTGTTTTGAGATGGAGTCTTGCTCTGTCACCCAGGTTGGAGTGTAGTGGCAGGATCTTGGCTCACTGCAACCTCTGCCTCCCAGGTTCAAGCAATTCTCCTGCTTCAGCCTCCCAAGTAACTGGGATTACAGGCATGCGCCGCCACACCTGGCTAATTTTTGTATTTTTAATAGAGATGGGGTTTCACCACATTGGCCAGGCTGGTCTTGAACTCTTGATGTCAGGTGATCTACCCACCTCGGCCTCCCAAAGTGCTAGGACTACAGGCAAGAGCCACTGCACCCAGACCCAAAGAATTCTTAAAACTCAACAATAAGAAAACAAACAACTTGATTAAAAAAATGGGCCAAACACCTTAGTAGACACCTCACCAAACAGGATATGGATGGCAAATAAGCATATGAAGAAATACTCCACATCATATGTCATCAAGGGAAAGCAAATTAAAACAGTGAGATACCACCTCACACATATTAGAGTGGCCAGAATCCAGAACACTGACAACACCAAATGCTGGTGAGGACATAGAGCAACAGGAACTGTTGCTGGTGGGAATGAAAAACAATGCAACTAGTTTGGAAGGCCGTTTGGGAGTTTCTTACAAAACTAAACATACTTTTATTATATAATCCGGCAATCTTGCTCCTTGGTGTCTACCCAAAGACGTTAAAAACTTATGTCCAGAGAATCACTTGAGCTCAGGAGTTTCAGACTAGCCTGGGCAATACAGTGACACCTCATCTCTACAAAAAATTAAAAAATTAGAGAGGCATGGTGTTGCACACCTGGAGTCTCAGCTACTTGGGAGGCTGAGTTGGGAGGATCACTTGACTGCAGGAAGTTGAGGCTGCAGTGAGCCATGATCACACCACTACACTCCAGCCTGGGTGACAGGCAAGACCCTGTCTCAAGAAAACGAAGGAAGAAAGCAAGGAAGGAAGGAAGGAAGAAAGGAAGGAAGGAAGGAAAGAAGGAAGGAAGGAAGAAAGGAAGGAAGGAAGGAAAGAAGGAAGGAAGGAAGGAAGGAAGGAAGGAAGGAAGGAAGGAAGGAAGGAAGGAAAGAGGGAGAGAGGAAATGAGGAGAGGAGGGGAGAGGAGATGAGGGGAGGGACAAAAGAGGTGGGGAGGGGAAAGAAGGAAGAAAGGAGGGGAGGCACGGAGGGGAGGGGAGGGGAGGGAAGGGAAAAAAAGAGCTCTCAAGCCATAAAAAGTTATGAAGAGTTTGCTTATAGCCATTACTGGAGATAGTGGGGAAAAAAAAGTTATGAAGAGGCCAGGCACAGTGGCTCATGCCTGTAATCTCAACACTTTGGGAGGCTGAGACTGGTGGATCACTTGAGGCCAGGAATTGGAGACCAGCCTGGGCAACATGGTGAAACTCTATCTCTACTAAAAATACAAAAATTAGCCAGGTTGGTGGCACATGCCTGTAATCCCAGCTACTTGGGAGGCTGAGGCAAAGAATCACTGGAAAATGGATGGCAGAGGTTACAATGAGCCGAGATCATATCATTGCACTGCAGCCTGGGTGACAAAGTGAGACTGTCTCAAAAAACAAAAGTTATGCAGAAAACTTAAATGCATATGACTAAGTGAAAGAATCCAATCCAAAAAAGGCTGCATACTGTATGACTCCAACTATCTGACATTTTGGAAAAGGCAAAACTATGGAGACAGTAAAAATATCAGTGGTTGCTAAGGGTTGAAGGCAGGGGTTAGTGCAGTGAAAATACTCTGTGTGATACTCTCATGGTGGATACATTTCACTGTACATTTGTGCAAGCCCATAGGATAAACAACACTGAGGGCATGAATGTAAACTAAGGGCTTTGGGGGATTATGATGTATCAGTATGGCTTCATCAGTTGTAACGAGTTTACACCTCTGGTGCAGAATGTTGATAATGAGAAAGGTTATGTATCTGTGGGACAAGTATATGAGATATCTTTCTATCTTCCTCTCAATGTTGCTGCAAACCTAAAACT
>NW_016107506.1:918163-920116 GCF_001604975.1 Cebus imitator
GGCAGGAGAATTGCTTGAACCCAGGAGGCGGAGGTTGCGGTGAGCCGAGATCGCACCATTGCACTCCAGCCTGGGTAACAAGAGCGAAACTCCGTCTCCAAAAAAAAAAAAAAGAAATGCTCCTTGATAGAACTGCCAGCCAGCCTTAGTAAGAGCAGCATGCCAGAAAGAGGGATCAGCACTAATAAAGTCACAGTGGTGGGGAGAGAATGTTGAGAAACTAGTTTTCCTCAACGAACTTTTGCATAGGGGAGAGATTAAACATGGATTAGGTCCCTGCTATCTAAGGCGTTGAATGTCAGGAGAAAGAGTTTGAATTTCATTTCTCCATTATCATGATTATCTACATTTTTAACACAAAGGCCCAAGAACAATGATAGCATTAAATGTTGACAAGTAATGGCCCCAGACCACAAAATACATTCATTGAGAAAAGACTTCATTTTGTGGAGAGCAACAATAACGACAGCATCAAATTGCATTCATGAGCTGTGTTAGAGTCCAGAACTTTGCATTTGTTCCCACACGTCTTGATGTTTACAAAATCCAATCCAAACATTTCTACTACACTCTTGCTCTACTTCTCCCCAGACTGTCTCATCTGTTTATCTAGAGGTCTCAGCGGTAGCCTTACACACTGGCTTCACAAACCAGCCGTGTCTCCTCTCAGGTAGGGAAAAGGAATCTTATCAGGGCTGAGAACTCTAAATACCAACTCCAAACACTGTGTATTCCACAAATATGATTTCCCTTTCCTTCAGCAGACAGTGCAGTCACAGTATTAATTTCAACAGTGGTGTATAATCCACACTAGAACTTTTACAGGCATAAATGTTTATTTTTTAAATTTCAGGTGCAAAGTAACAGGAGGAGTACATACAGCAGCATTGGGGAGCCTTAGGAAGGTAGCAATTAAACTTTTTCTGAAGTTGCTTAGCTCTGTAATTCTAGTGTTCTGGGAATTACGTCTTTCATGTGTATCCCTCCAAATCAGCTGTGGTTTCAAAATATACCCAAATAGAGTATTTCAAAAATTCTAGGCTGGGCAGGGTGGCTCACGCCTGTAACCCTAGCACTTTGGGAGGCGGAGGCAGGTGGATCATGAGGTCAGGAGATCGAGACCATGGTGGCCAAAACAGTGAAACCCTATCTCTACTAAAAATACAAAAAATTAGCTGGGCATGGTGGCGGGCACCTGTAGTCCCAGCTATTCGGGAGGCTGAGGCAGGAGAATTGCTCCAACCGGGAGGCAGAGGATGCAGTGAGCCAAGATCGTGCCACTGCACTCTAGCCTGTGCAACAAAGCAAGACTCCATCTCAAATTACCAAAAAGCTTACAAAAGAAATGCTGCCTTCATATCTTCCACAGAAGTCTTACTTAAGGCTCTACGACCTGCCTTACCAAGTATTTTCTTATTCTTTTGATTCCATTTAATATAATTCAGTTTTACAAAACTGTTTTTAAGCTATGCATGATATAAACTAGAACTTAGATATCTAGACCTCTTAATATTATATACTTAATTTTATTTGCTCCATAAAATAATTATAAGGAAGCAATAATACTCATAACAACCAATAGTTATGTCTTTAAAGTTCACATTCACCACCATTTTCCCACTATCAAATTAGCAAAAATTTAAAAACGTTGGTGAGAATATCATGAGATAAACATTTTCTTTCACTGATGCTGGGAATTTAAATCAGAACAAACTTTCTCAAAAATGATTTGGCAAAAATGTATCAAGAATTTAAAACACGGCCGGGCGCGGTGGCTCACGCCTGTAATCCCAGCACTTTGGGAGGCCGAGGTGGGTGGATCATGAGGTCAAGAGATCAAGACCATCCTGGTCAACACAGTGAAACCCCGTCTCTACTAAAAATACAAAAAATTAGCTGGGCATGGTGGCGCGTGCCTGTAATCCCAGCTGCTCAGGAGGCTGAGGCAGGAGA
>NW_016107506.1:922828-926260 GCF_001604975.1 Cebus imitator
TTCCTCATTTGAGCAGTGGGGATAATAACAGCTCTCTTAAAAGACTGAAAAGGAACTGAAATGTGATCAACTGAAGGCCATGTGTATTGACTTGCATGGAGTAGATGCTTCATATATGATAGTTTTCTCCTCAGTAATCCAAGGCTTGATTTGCCAGATTGTGCTGGACCATCAGTTTGCAATCCTTGAATCTAAGCTCCCTTTTTGGGCCCCGACAACAGGAAGTGTAAGGGTCCCATTTGTGGGGACTAAGTGATGTTTAGCTTTGGGAAGTTGAGACAGGGGTTCCAGAGAGACATGTGTGCAGCAGCTGGAGCAGCTAGGGCAAGTCTTCTGGTCCTGAGCACAGAGAACCAAGCAGCAGGGAAAGCCGGCGTAGGGGCAGAGGAGAAGCTTGGTCCTGTGTCTTCCTTCATCCCTGCTTATCCACCCACCCACCAAATTTCTTCCTCCTCCCCTTCCTTCCTTCAGAAGACATCAAAGATGCATATTACCTAGGCAGTCCCTGTGCTAGGTATCAGAGTTTGAAAACTGAATGTGATATTGGCTCTGGGTAGGGCACAGTGGCACATATCTGTAATCCCAGCACTTTGGGAGGCTGAGTCAGGAGGATTGCTTGAGCTCAGGAGTTCAAGACCAACCTGGCCAACATATCAATAACTCCTTTCTACTAAAAAAATCAAAGTGATTAGCTGGGTGTGGTGTAAGACGCCTGTGGTCCCAGCTACTCAGAAAGCTTAGATGGGAGGATCACCTGAGCCTAAGAGGTCGAGGCTGCAGGGAGCCTCACTGCATTCCAGCCTAAAAAAAAAAAAAAAAAATTGGCTTTGCCCTTAACGATCTCTGGTCTTCTAGGAGAGGCAGATATTAAATAAACATCACACCTGGCGTGGTGACTCACGCCACGCCTGTAATCCCAGCACTTCTGGTGGCCGAGGTGGGTGGATCACCTGACAGGAGTTCAAGATCAGCCTGGCCAATATGGTGAAATCCCATCTCCACTGAAAATACAAAAAAACGTTGGTTGGGCACGGTGGTGGGCGCCTGCAATCCCAGCTACTCAGGAGGCTAAGGCAGAGAATTGCTTGAACTCAAGAGGCAGAGGGTGCAGTGAGCTGAGACCACAACATTGCACTCAGCCTGGGCAACAAGAGTGAAACTTTGTTTAAAAAAAATTTTTTTAATTAAAATAAATAAATAGCTGGGCGCGGTGGCTCACGCCTGTAATCCTGGCACTTTGGGAAGCCAAGGTGGGTGGATCACCTGAGGTTAGGAGTTCAAGACCAGCCTGGCCATCATGGTGCAACCCCATCTTTAAAAAATAATAATAATAAAATAAGATAAATAAATAAATATCACAAGCCCACCCACCTGATCAGCCCTGCATACCAGAGAGGTCCAGAGGAGAGAGGATTCAGTTCTGTTGGAGGGGCTGGTGGGCTACAGGATATGGTAAGAGAAAGCTTCCCAAAGGTGATTTCCCTCGAGGTCATTTTTCTTTCTGACAGAAGTGGGTTTGCCCCAGCAATCAAGATGTGCTTGGGGTAGGGAGGGGAACACCCCATCAGGAACTCCCAGTGGAGATGTGAATAGTCTGGCTCCTCCATGGCGGAACCTCGGGGAACTTCTCTCACCAGAGAGAACAGTGTGATGAAAGGGGGCTTAAGACCAGATCGACAGGGGTGTGAACCACGATTATGAAGTGGGAACAAAGCAATGGGCCATTCCCTGAAGTAGTTTAAAGTTTGGAGGGACACAACCACACCTGTATTTTACTGCGCAAACTCCGAGGAAGGTGCTTCACAGTTTGGCAGTCGGGCAGACTGGAGCCTGGGAGGCCAGCTGCAGGGCCAGGCAGCTCAGCATGGGGTGATGAGGTGGGTCAGGCTCAGAGAGAAGCAGGAACCACATGCAGAAACGCAGGGGAGGCCCGGAGCTGCTGTCGCCATTCCTGAGATGTGTAGCCGTGGACATTGCCTGGCTGAGTAACTCTGGGCATTTTTTAGCTTAGTCTGTTGCTGATACTGCCTGGAGAGGTCATTTGATAGAAAGGACTCACTGTCAGGAATTCATGGTCACTAGCTTGTTGGTCATTGTTTTGTGTGACTCTGGGAAAGCGTCTTCTGCCTCTTTCTTTTTCTTTCTTCCTTCTATTTCTCGAATACCGCCATTTGTATTCAAAGTTGCAATTCTCCCGAACCAATTACAGAGAGTCCTGATTTGGAGACTATCTCCAGAACTTCATTTTCCAGGAGTAATACTATTTTCCCAAAATGCATTCAAGGTGAAACCCCCTTTTTTTCTTTTTTGTTTCTTTTTTGAGACGGAGTCTCGCTCTGTCACCCAGGCTGGAGTGCAGTGGGGCTAATTTTTGTATTTTTCATAGAAACAGGGTTTTGCCATATCTCTGGTCTCAAACTCCTGGCCTCCTATGATCCACCCGCCTCAGCATCCCAAAGTTCTGGGATTACAGGCTTAAGCCACCACACCAGGCCTGAGACCTTTTTTAGTCTCCACATTCCAGAAAAAACACAGTAATAAATGCTTTTCTTTGTACAAATACACTAACGTGTGACTTCTGGAGAGTGAGTGTGTCACAGTGAGCAGGCCACAGTGAAATTCAGGTGCTAGGAGTCTGCTATGGTTTGAAGATCTGTGTTCCCTCCAAATCTCATGTTTTAAAATGTAATCACTGATGTCACAGTGTTAAGAAGTGGGGCTTTCCAGAGGTGATTAAGTCATGAGAGTGGAGCCCTCGTGGGTGGCATTAGGCTTGACTGACTTACAAAAGAGCTTGACCAGCTGCGTTTGGCACTTTTGCCCATCTCCCCTCTGCTGTGCGAGGTCACAGCGTTACCTCCCTCCTGAGGATGCAATGCTTATGGAAGCAGACTGGGCCCTCACCAGGCAACATCTTGCACTTCCCAGCCTTCAGAACTGTAGGAAATAGATTTCTGTTTTTTTAAATAAATTATTCAGTCTGTGGTATTTTGTTATAGCAGCACAAACAAAGACGGGGGATCAGATAGGATACTTTTTCTTTTTTTTGAGATGGAGTCTCGTCACTGCAACTTCCACCTCCCGGGTTCAAGCGATTCTCCTGCCTCAGCCTCCCAAGTATCTGAGATGACAGATGTGTACCACCACGCCCTGCTAATTTTTGTATTCTTAGTAGAGGTCGGGTTTCATCATCTTGGCCAGGCTGGTCTCAAACTCCTAACCTCAGGTGATCTATCCGACTCGGCCTCCCGAAGTGCTGGGATTACAGGCGTGAGTCACCTCACTCAGCCTACTTTTTAGTGAGGGACTCTTTCAGGGATACTATGCCTTCCGTGGAATTCAAACTTCGACTCAACAACAAAAGCAAAAAATTGTGTGTCATTGGCTTTTGAGATTATTTGTAAAATGTAGACATCACTGAATGCCAAATGT
>NW_016107506.1:926475-928739 GCF_001604975.1 Cebus imitator
ACGGGGTTTCACCATGTTGACCAGGATGGTCTCGATCTCTTGACCTCGTGATCCACCCGCCTCGGCCTCCCAAAGTGCTGGGATTACAGGCTTGAGCCACCGCGCCCGGCCTAAGAATAAAATTTCTTCTAAATTCATCGTGAGTGGCTTCTGGTAAAAGATGATGTGCCGGGCGCCGTGGCTCATGCCTGTAATCTCAGCACTTTGGGAGGCCGAGGTGGGCGGATCACGAGGTCAAGAGATCGAGACCATCCTGGCCAACATGGTGAAACCCCGTCTCTACTAAAAATACAAAAAATAGCTGGGCATGGTGGCACGTGCCTGCAGTCCCAGCTACTTGGGAGGCTGAGGCGGAAGAATCGCTTGAACCCGGGAGGCAGAAGTTGCAGTGAGCCGAGTTTGCGCCACTGCACTGCAGCCTGGTTACAGAGCTAGACTCTGTTTAAAAAAAAATAAAAATAAAAAATAAGATGATGGCCTGTCAAAATCACCTTCAATATTACAGTTCACAAATGATCAAATCTCTTGTTTTTGTCTGTTGATATTTCATTTACTGCTTCCAAACTTTTAGATAACTTATAATTCTTCTGAAGATATCATAACTGCTTCTGTTTTCACTACTTTGTTATGACTTGATTTATATGTTTACCTGTTAAATCTAAAGGTTTTTTGGGCTGGGTGCAGTGGTTTACGCCTGTAATCCCAACACTTTGGGAGGGAAGGCAGTTGGATCACCTGAGGTCAGGAGTTTGAGACCAGTCTGGCCAACATGGTGAAACTCTATCTGTATTAAAAACACAAAGATTAGCTAGGCGTGGTGACACATGTCTGTAATCCCAGCTACTTGGGAGGCTGAGGGAGGAGAATCACTTGAATCCAGGAGGCAGAGTTTGCAGTGAGCCGAGATCCGGCCACTGCACTCCAGCCTGGGCAACAGAGCAAAACTCTGCCTCAAATAAATAAATAGAGTGTTTTGGCATAATGTAAGTTACATTGTTTTTTGCATTGCTAGCATGAAGAAATAAATTTACAAGGGATTTTACTTCTCCACAAAGCAAATAATTTGCATGTTTTGTAAACTGCTTAGCATGGTATAAATATGAGATAATTTAAGCCAGAAGAAAAAGATTTTTCTCACTCCACCTCTCCCTTGGAAAATATTTAAAATATGATAGTCATATTTCTAATTTCCCTTTGAAGGTGCTTTTGGATAGATTCCAGGAAAACGACCCTTTGTAAAACAGATGAATGTTTCATCTAAAAATTTGGTCTGCTTATAAAAAGTTAACTACCACACATGTTTAAGTGCCTATGTTAGTTACTGTGGTACAAATTATATTCAGTAGAAGTTTCACGCTGAGAAAAACCATGAAGCGCATAAGATGAATGCATTCACGGTGATTATGCTCTTCAGGAGCTAGAAAATAACTACTTAGGAAGATTATGCATGACAGTAATTGCTGTTTAATGAAGAAAAGCTGGGGAAAATAATTATAAGAGTAAAGAAGCCATTTCCTAACCATCTGTCATTTAAAAATCAGAAACAAAAAAAGAAAACATGGCATGTTTTTCAGAAAGACTTGGAAGTGATGCCAAAAGGCAATACTCTGGTGGCGCACACACAAAAGAGCTTTCAGAAGAGTCTGAGATTACTATATAGAAACAGTCTAAGCACCCACAATGTATTTACTATTACAGCTAGTTACCTTTATTTTGACATTTCTACGTTGCCAAAAGGAGAGGACAAACCCAACTGAGATGCCCATCACTGGAAAGAGTAAACACCAATAGGAAGACATTTTCTCCCGCTAGAAGAAAAAGAAGGTGACTGTAGGTAAAAGCAGTCTTCTTTTTTTTTTTTGAGACGGAGTTTCGCTCTTGTTGCCCAGGCTGGAGTGCAATGGTGTGATCTTGGCTAACCGCAACCTCAGCCTCCTGGGTTCAAGTGATTCTCCTGCCTCAGCCACCCCAGTAGCTGGGATTACAGGATGTGCCACCACACCCAGCTAATTTTGTATTTTATTAGAGGCTGGTCTCGAACTCCCCACCTCAAGTGCTCTGCCCATCATGGCTACCCAAAGTGCTGGGATTCTAGGCATGAGCCACGGTGCCTGGCTGAAAAGCAGTCTTCTATTTATCACTTTGAATTTACTATTTTGTTGAATGCATGGAAGGAATATTAGTAAGCTAATAAAGGACTATATTATTAAAGACTTTATTCCTATAACATTTTATTGGTGGTCTCTTCTGCTGAAGCAGGTATT
>NW_016107506.1:929361-935738 GCF_001604975.1 Cebus imitator
CGGTGACTCATGCCTGTAATCCCAGCACTTTGGGAGAATGAGGCAGGTGGATTACCTGAGATCAGGAGTTCAAGACCAGCCTAACCAACATGATGAAACCCCGTTTCTACAGAAAATACAAAATTAGACGGGCGTGGTGGTGCATGTCTATAATCCCAGATACTTGGGAGGCTGAGGCAGGAGAATCACTTGAACCCAGGAGGCAGAGGTTGCAGTGAGCCAAAACTGTGCCATTGCACTCCAGCTTGGGCGACAAGAGCGAAACTCTGTCTCAAAAAAAAAGGGATATAGATATTAGCCCCTTCAGAGTCTCCAATCCTGACGTAGGGGAGCTGATGATCTGGATGTGGAGGAAGAAGCAACATCATGAATTATTCAGTGTGACTGGCTTGCTGTTGTTTAACAATACAGGAGTTAATAACCAGACAAGACAATCATACAAGAGCTGTGAGGCAGTATGTGATTAGGGTGCAGCTGGAAGTAATCTCTCTAAATTTCCAGGATGCTTTAGCTGTGCCCCTTATAACACTTTCCTCTTTCTCTCTATTGCTACTGTTATTTCTTGCCTTTTCTCCCGATGACAGTGAACTACTCAAGGGCAATTCCATGTCTGATTTGTCCTTGATTACCTAGCCTAGCCTACACCTGCCTAGCACTGCTGCCAGAAAATATTTATTTCAATAAAATGAGGGGACATAGGGGATAAGTTTTGGGTGTGAAGAGGATGAGGGGAAGGGTGTTGCTCGCTGTGAAGATTCTCACTTCAGACAAAACTAATTTTTTTTTTAAATAGGGTCTCACTCTGTCGCCCAGCCTCCCGAGTAGCTGGGATGCACCATCATGCCCAGCTAATTTGAGTGTGTGTGTGTGTGTGTGTGTGTGTGTGTGTATTTTTAATAGAGACGAAGTCTCACCATGTTGTCCAGGCTGGTCTCAAACTCCTGAGACCAAGGAGTTTGCTGAGCTCAAGCAATCCACCCATCTTGGCCTCCCAAAGTTCTAAGATTACAGGCCTGAGCCACTGAGCCCAGCCTGTGTGTGTGTGTGTGCGCGCGCGCGTGTGTGTGTGTGTGTGTGTGTGTGCGCATTTTAAGAGATGAGATCTCTCTGTTGCCCAGGCTGGAGTGCAGAGGGCAACTCACTGCAGCCTCAACTTCCTGGGCTCAAGAAACTCTCCCACCTCAGATTCCCAAGTAGCTGGGACTACAAGGCATGCCAGTATGCTTGAGTAATATTTGTGTTTTTTGTAGAGACAAGGTCTTTGCCATGTTGCCCAGACTGGTCTCGAACTCTTGGGCTCAAGTGATCCTCTCACTTCCACCTCCCAGAGTGTTGGGATTACAGGCCTGAGCCACTGTACCTGACCAAAAATAGATTTCAAACAAACAATAAATGTCATCGTTTTTATCTCTGCAGCACACATTCACCCTTTTCGTGGTGAGAATGCCTTGATTTTCTTTTGGGAAACCACCACCTCCTTATTACATGTCCTTGGTAGGACTGTCATCACGGTGTCCTGCCCTCCCCTGGCCTCAGTAATCATACTTCATGGAGATGGAACTCAGGCACAAGAGCAGACGTTGCTAGTGACTCATCCCAGTGGTAGCCTATTCACTGGGTTGGAGATCATTCATTTGGTCTGCCATCCTTTTGCAGATTAAGGATGGCTATTCATTCTTTGTCTGTCCCATCAAGAGGCAAAGTCCATGCTCATCCCCTTCAATTTAGCCAGATTCTGCAACTGCCCTGATCCATAGAATACAGTGGAAAGGACTGTGACCATGGTAGTTTTGGTGCCTAGGCCTTGATAGACACAGCTTCTACTTCTTGTCTCTCAGAAGGTTCTTGTTTCCTTTTATGTCCAGACTTTCCTAAGGTTTTTATGTCCTTTGGTTTCCATAGCTTCTGATACTGGTGTTAAAAATTCCCCATCAGCCGGGCTCAGTGGTTCATGCTTGTAATCCCAGCACTTTGGGTGGCCGAAGTGGGCAGATCATTAAGTCAGGAGTTCAAGACCAGCCTGGCCAACACAGTGAAACCCAATCTCTTCTAAAAATACAAAAATTAACTGGGTGTGGTGGTGCATGCCTGTAATCCCAGGTACTCGGGAGGCTGAGGCAGAAGAATCACTTGAACCTGGGAGGCAGAGGTTGCAGTGAACTGAGATCAAGCTGCTGCACTCCAGCCTGAGAGACAGACCGAGACTCCGTTCAAAAAAAAAAAAAAGGGCCAGGCACGGTGGCTCATGCCTGTAATCCCAGCACTTTGGGAGGCCGAGGCGGGCAGATCACGAGGTCAAGAGATGGAGACCATCCTGGCCAACACAGTGAAACTCCGTCTCTACTAAAATATAAAAATTAGCTGGGCGTGGTGGTGCACGTCTGTAGTCCCAGCTACTCGGGAGGCTGAGGCAGAATTGCTTGAACCTGGGAGGTGGAGGTTGCAGTGAGCCGAGATGGTGCCACTGCACTCCAGCCTGGTGCCTGGCAACAGAGCAAGACTTTGTCTCAAAAAAAAAAAAAAAAAAAGAAAAAAAATCTCCATCATGATTTTTAAGTATCTCCTTGTCCTTCTGTCATTTTTGTGCTATATGTCTTCTAACCATGTTGTTAGGTACATGCAAATTCATGGTCATACATGATTTTTCTTCCTTGATAATTATGTAGCATCCTTTGTTAGCTAAACTTTTTTGCTTCACATTCCATTTTGTCTAGTAGCAATAACGGCTATATCGGCCTTTCTTTGAGTAGTTCCTTTATTTCTCTATTTGCTTCTTCCATCCGGGTTAGGAAACTCCACTGCGCTCTGTCCATTGCAAGTTGAGAGAGGTGGGCCCCAGCTGCCACATACAGTGAGTGAGGAAGCTGAGCTTCCTTCAAACTCTGGGCCTCTAACTGCTGTATAATTTTTTTTTTTGAAACAGAGTCTCACTCTGTTGCCCAGGCTGGAGTGCAATGGTGCTATCTTGGCTCACTGCAACCTCCATCTCCCAGGTTCAAGCAATTCTCCTGCCTCAGCCTCCTAAGTAGCTGGGATTTCAGACTTGCACCATCATACCTGGCTAATTTTTGTATTTTTAGTAGAGACGGGGTTTTACCATGTTGGCCAGACTGGTCTGGAACTCCTGACCTCGGATGATCCACCCGCCATAGCCTCCCAAACTACTGGGATTGTAACCGGGTGACGTGAGCAGGGCTGCGGGGTGTTTCAAAGACGCTCACTGTTCCCCAATTGGATGTGTTTTCCTAAGTCCTTGGGCCTCACTCACCCAAGAATGGCGAGGAGGACCCTGGCAGCGTGGTAAGCTCGTTCAAGTAGATATCGGACCCAAAGAGCTTTGCAGAAAAGCGATTTATTAGGGAGAGAAAGAGAAAGAGAAATATGTATATAGAGAGAAACAGAGCGCGCAAGCTCCCACGCTGTCGTGGGAACCCAGAGATGGAGTCCACACAGGTAAAGAGAGAGACGAGAGAAGGCTCCCACGCTGCCGTGGGAGGGGATCCCAGAGAGAGAAATCGGTATAGGTAAAGGGGTAAGAGAGTAGGGGGAATTTAACCCCGGAGTTACTCCCACCTCATTCAAGTTTTCGTCCAGTGAGAGGAGCTTTTCCAGACTTCCTCTGGAGTGATTGATCTTTCACTCTGTTGCTGGATTGGCTGCCTGGCTCGCAATAGAGCCCCTCCTTCCAAGGCATTTGGTGGGCTTTCTAAACAAAGGAAGCTCACCTGGGCAGTCTACCCTTCCCGCGCACCGCAAGGGAAAGTTAGACAAAGAACTCTAGGCTCCCCGATGGGGAGGAGGATGGAGGTATGGCGCTGGGAAGTTCTTGCCTTTGAAACCACGTCCTTTATGGACCTGAGAAGAGCAGTTACATAGTCCCTCAAAATTACAGGCATGAGCCACCACGCCCCGCCAGAATGGGCATTTTTTTTTAAATTGTGGTAAAACAAACGAACAACAACAACAAAAGAAAACCCCACAACGTAAACTTTACCATCTCAACCATGTTTAAGTGTACAGCTCAGTAGTGTTAAGTGAGTGTTCATTGTGGTGCAACAGATTTCCAGAACTTATTCATAATGCAAAGCTGAAACTCTACACCCATTAAAAAACTCCCCACTTCTTCTCATCAGCTCCCAGCAACCACCATTCTACTTTTTGTTTCTATGAGTTTGACTACTTTAGATGCCTCATATAAGTAGAATCATACAGTATTTGTCTTTTGTGGCTTATGTCTAGCATAATGTCCTCAAGGCTCATCTGTGTTGTAGCTTGTGTGAGCATTTCCTTCTTTTTAAGGCTGAATAATATCTCATGGTATATACATAACACAATTTCTTTCTCCATTTATCTATTGAAGGGCATTTAGGTTGCCTCCACATCTTGGCTATTGTGAATAATGCCGCTGTGAACACGGGTATGCAAATACTACATCCCTTTGAAATCCTGCTTTCAATTCTTTTGGATATGTAGCTAGAAGTGGAATTGCTGGATCATATGGTAAGTATATTTTTAATTTTTTGAGGAACCTCCATTCTGTTTTCCATAGCGGCTGCACCATTTTACATTCCCACGAACTGTGCACAAGTGTTCCAAAGAGCATGGGTATTTTTAAAAGCTCGTTCAGTAGAGGCTTTCTGTTTATTATCCTTTTGCTTTCCTTTTTTCTTTTCCATCATTGCTTTAACACAACCTGTCTTGTTTGCCTGGACTAACCAATTGGTTTGATAAATTTTCCTGTATTTTCTTTCTTTATCCTACTGGAGGCTATACAATTTGATTCTTTTACAATAGACTTTAAAATTTTTTATATGTATATTATTTGATAAATTACTTTTTTCTTTTTTCTTTTTTTTTCTGGAAACAGGGTCTCACTCTGTCACCCAGGCTGGAGTGCAGTGGCATGATCTTGGCTCACTGCGACCTCCGCCTCCTGGGTTCAAGTGATTCTCATGCCTCAACCTCCCGAGTAGCTGGGATTACAGGGGCATGCCACACGCCTGGCAATTTTTTGTATTTTAGTAGAGATGGGGTTTCACCATGTTGGCCAGGCTGGTCTTGAACTCCTGACCTGAGGTGATCCGCCTGCCTCGGCCTCCCAAAGTGCTGGGATTACATGCGTCAGCCACCGTAGATAGATAAAATACTTTTGTTTAACAAAACAGAAAGCTTTTTCGTGTTTTTATCTTTTCTTAAACACATCGTGACATATTAAAGTATGTTGAACAATTTGTTGTATAACTTTACCCCCCACCCCATCATAACAGTGTTCTCAGGAGGTTTACTTTAACATTCTTTTAAGCACTCTCACCCCATAATTGTTTTCACAATTGTTGAATACATTTTCTGACATAATTTATCAATTTGTGTGCTAAAATCTGTTTTCTGCGTACAAATGTATCTGAGTCACTTTTCCTCTTGCCACTTTCAAGAAGACCTGCTACAAAGTATTATTCAAAATATGTAAAACCAGGACCCTGTAATCCAACTGAGCTGACCAATCAGCATGCTCTCTTCCTGTAGAGGGTAGAATTCAAGCAATTCTTCCCTCAGCCTCCCTAGTAGCTGGAACTATAGGCAAGCACCACCATGCCCAGCTAATTTTTGTATTTTTAGTAGAGATGGGGTTTCACCATGTTGGCCAAGCTGGTCTGGAACTCCTGACCTTGTGATCTGCCCAACTCAGCCTCCCGAAGTGCTGGGATTACAGGCATGAGCCACTGTTCTTGACCAGTATTTTTTTTTTTTAAGATATCTACTCTTCTAACATGGAATATTGTCTGGAGTGGGATGGTTTAAATATTACCATTGTGTAGTTTAAAATATAAAATAGGATTTGGAACCTTATGGTGATAAATTTCGGTATATGATATATGTGGTTGTCTCCCCCTGCAAAGTAAGGAACCCTTTTAAAGCATGGAGAAGATATTTTTTGGTATGAAAGGGAGATGAGCCTTTAAATCTTTCAGGGATACATATAAGCATAAGGATTTAGCCTCTATGGGGAAGGTGTATGCGGCACTCAAAGTTGCTAACATCAACTTCCTAACTTTCAGTCAGGGTTCTCACTGCATTTGGCATAGCTCTGAGGAGACAGGAGAGTTTCTGACAGCATAGCACACTACCTTCTGACACATGGAGCTAAGCTGCCAAAAATGACAATCAGAGATTCAATAAGAAATTTTGGTCATTAAATCAATTTTATATTATTACTTTTTTTTCCTTTTCTGTTGCCTAGGCTGGAGTGCAGTGGCCTGATCTCAGCTCACTGCAACCTCCATCTCCCAGGTTCAAGCAATTCTCCTGTCTCCGCCTCCCAAGTAGCTGGAATTACAGGCGCGAACCATCACACCCGGCTGTTTTTTTTTTTTTTTTTT
>NW_016107506.1:935793-941698 GCF_001604975.1 Cebus imitator
CTCCCAAAGTGCTGGGATTACAGGCGTGAGCCCCTGTGCCCCGCCTGCCATTACGTTTAATGGAGAAAACTGCAATTACTAATCTTCCATTTATCACAGAACTTCAAAACCATATATTTCCCCGCAACTTCTTTCTCCTTTTGGAGAAGGTATCCGGCCTAGAGTTCATTTTTTCAACTGATTTTTTAATTTTAATGTCAAATTTTAAATTTCCATTTCTCTTTCAGAGCTACCTATTTCTTGTTCTATAAATAGATTTTTTTGCTTCCTACTTTCTTGTTCTTTTTTTAATAAGGGAATATCTTTATCTCTTTAAGTATCATAAGCACATTTATTTTCAATTCCTTGTCAAGCAGTTCTCTGAAATTATTTATTTATTTTATTTATTTATTTTTTTGATACAGAGTCTGGTTTTGCAGCCCAGGCTGGAGTGCAGTGGCGTGATCATAGCTTACTGCAGCCTCAATCTCCTGGGCTCAAGCCATCCTCCCGCTTCAGCCTCCTGAGTAGCAGGGACTGCAGAAGAAGAAGAGCTACCACACTAGCTAATTTTTTTTTATTTTTAGGTTAAAGTCAAGGTCATTCTATATTGCCCAGGCTGTTCTCAAACCCATGACTTCCCAAAATGCTGAAATTACAGGGACGAGCTACCATGCCAGGCCTATTTTCTTTTTCTTTTTTTGAGATGGAGTTTTGCTTTTGTAACCCAGGCAAGAGTGTGATGGCACGATCTTGACTCACTGCAACCTCAGCCTCCTGGGTTCAAGCGATTATCTTGTCTCAGACTCCTCAGTAGCTGGGATTACAGGTGCCCGCTGTCAGGTTTATTGCCGAGTTTAAAATGAGGAAACTGAGGCCAGTGTAACAAAATGAAAATCCAATTTATTCAGCTCCCGGGCGAGGTTCCATTGTCCCAGGGAAAGAGGCCAGGAAAGTCGCGCCAACTTCCTGGGGCATGGGGTTTTTATGGCTAGGAGGAAGAAGCAACAGCTGGGTGCTCCGATTGACTCCAGGGGAGCAGGATTGAGATGTGGCTGGCGCTGTTGGTTGGCGGGTTGTTGGGCGGGTTGTCCGGTGGGAGAGCCGGCCAGGAGCTGGAGCCTTCCATCAGCTGGAGCCTTCCAGTGGAGCCATGCGGCAGAGCTCCGTGCCGAGTGCAGAGCCTGGTGCCGGGTGCAGAGGTGGGTGTGTCCAGCCTCCCGGCGAGGCAACCAGCCTTACACCCGCCTAATTTTTGGTATTTTTAGTAGAGACAGGATTTCACCTTGTTGGCCAGGCTCGTCTCGAACTGCTGACCTCAGGTGATTCACCTGCCTCGGCCTCCTCAAGTACTGGGATTACAGGTGGCCAAGCCTAATTTTATCTAGAGTGAATTCATACTTAACTGGGGAGGTGGAATTCATACTCTTTCTTATGTAAAATATTTTAATGTGGTTTTGAATTTTACTTTGCACGAGGCTATTCTGAGCGGGAAGAGCTGTAGTCTTTTATTTATTGTCTCTTTCCTGTTTCCTCCATGCTCACTTTTTCCTACCTGACAAAGTAAAGGTATTGCCTTTACCTCCACAAAGCAGCCTGGGACCTCAGTTCAGAAGCAGAAACACAGAAGTCTTTTTGGTATTCCTGCCTTATTTCCTTACATTGATGTTGTAAATATCACAATATTTACACAATATTTATCACAGTATTTACAATATCAAAGTAAGGCAGGAATACCAAAAAATTAAACCCACATGTCAATTTGAGAAAAATTTATAGAACTATGACATGCATTTATTTGTCATTTAAAAAATCTTCCATTAAAATGTCATTTTTTTCTTTTGATGCATTCACTACATCAGGCTCTATCCTTGAATTCCTCTTTTCCCAACTTCTGCGTTTCCGTAGCTTTAAGCCGTAGGGTATTCAACTTTTTTTCAGGCTCCATCACAAGAGGCAGCCCCATCCCTAGTCCCCATCCTCAAAGCTCCCTGCGTTATGTTGTCTGCTGTTAGTCTTGACTACCCTGTGGGAGCTAAAGCCCTGGACCTGAGAATAGGAGGCAAGTAGGCATATAGCTGCGATTCAGCTCTTCACTGTGTAATTTTTGTTTGTTTCTGTGCCATGGAGGTATTTAAGTTTTTGCATTCCGAACCAGCTACATCATTTTTATTTCCCCTTTTCATAGACTTTTTATTGCTACGTATTTGGAATGAGGGTAGGGGCTGAAAGTGAGAGGGGGGAGAGATTGATCAGAGAATGAGGCTGATGCACCTTTGGGCAGATATCAGTTATGTCCTGCTCATATTCAAGGTGTAAAAGTTTAGGCTGGGTGCAGTGGTTCACACCTGTAATCGCAGCACTTTGGGAGGCCAAGGCCAGTGGATCACCTTAAATCAGGAGTTCAAGACCAACCTGGCCAAAACCCGTCTGGCCATCCAGAGTTGGTAAAACCCGTCTCTACTAAGAATACAAAAATTAGCCAGGCGTGGTGGTGTGCATCTGTAACTCCAGCTACTAGGGAGGCTGAGGCAAGAGAATCACTTGAACCTGGGAGGTGGAGGTTGCAGTGAGCCAAGATTGATTCGGTCTCAAAAAAAAAAAAAGTTATGTACATGTTTTATTTGACAAGCTAGTTCATACTTTTTAGTTGTTTTTTTTTTTTATTTACCAATAAAGCAAAGACAAGCCATTTAGTTTTTATTTCTAATTAGAAAAGCAATAACTTTTTTTCATTTTTCTTTTTTTATTGAGACGGAGTCTTGCTCTGTCACCCAGGCTGGAGTACAGTGGCCGATCTCAGGTCACCGCAATCTGTGCCTTCTGGGCTTAAGCAATTCTCCTGCCTCAGCCTCCCGTGTAGGTGGGACTACAGGCACATCACCATGCCTGGCTAATTTTTGTATTTTTAGTAGAGACGGGGGCTTCACCATATTGGCCAGGCTGGTCTCGAACTCCTGACCTTGTGATCCGCCCACCTCAGCCTCCCAAAGTGCTGGGATTGACTGTGAGCCACTGTGCCCCACCATAATAACTCTTAATTATAGAAAAATTATTAAAATTCAGGAAAGGAGAAATACTAGTTTGGAGAATGGTGAGTGGGATGCTTTATGGATGCCTCCTCTTTGAAGATGCGCCTTGAAAGATGAGGATTTTAGCAGTAAGTTTGAGAGGAAAGAAAAGGGTATTTTAAAGGGGGGGGGGTTGGAATCCAGTTTCAGAAATAAAAATATTAGACATGCTTCACAGGATATTGCTGGGTACATGGAGTAAGGATGGATATATAGATAAAGCTGGAAATGATTTGGGATGAGATTTTGCAGATCTTCAATGTAAAAGAGTTTGGCATTTATTCTTCAGAAAATGAAAATCCAAGTTCTTGGCCAGGCTCAGTGGTTCGCACCTATAGTCCCAACACTTTGGGAGGCTGAAGTGGGTGGGATCACTTGTGGCCAGGAGTTCAAGACCAGCCTATACATGGTTCAAGATAGACAGTGAAACCCTATCTCTACAAAAAATACAAAAACAAGCCGGGTGTAGTGGCTGGTGCCTGTAATACCAGCTACTTGGAAGGCTGAGACAGGAGAATCGCATGAACCCTGGAGTTGGAGGTTGCAGTGAGCTGAGACCCCTTCACTGCGCTCCAGCCTCGGGGACAGAGTGAGACTCTGTCTCAAAAAAAAAAAAGAAAAGAAAGAAAAGAAAATCCAAGTTCCACATTTGTCCTTAAAAAATTCAACTTCTGGAACACACAAAAAAATTCCTGTAAAGGTCTTTTTGTAGCACAGCACAGAAAAGTACAATGTTACATTTGAGAATCACTATTTTGTTCATTTCCTGTGAGACAAGTTGGAATGTAAAATGGGAGGAAAAGCCTTGTATTTTAGTTCCTTCCTGATTCCCCTCCACCCCCCCACTGCCTGAAGGTAGGCGGGGGCTGGGGAGGACCGGAATTACGTATTCATTCTCTGAAATTAAACACAAGTAAAAATTCTCATATATCCCCAACCGTAAAACAGTCCCAGAACCAGCGCTTTAACTATAAACACAGAAAGCATTTTGTATTGCTACAAGAACAAACATATAATCAAGAAAGATTCTTTGTAATGTTATCTAAAACCTGAAAAGTCTGTAGTTTTGGTTGGTTGCCCAGTAAATTGAAAGGATTTTTTTTTTTTTAATCTTGCGTTTCGTTTTTCTTGGTCTAAGGCCCAATCTATTGCCAGTGGTGAGTCAGAAGGGATGCCTGAAATAGTTCTTGTGAAGTTATCTATGTTCGTGTCTTATCATCCACGGATGGCCAAGACTTTCTCATTCATCTGCATATTTCACAAAAGCCTAGCACAGTGTTCCCATGTTAAATGTTTGCTGAATTATATAAAAGGATTTCAACTCATCTGTCAAATATGTGAGACAACAAATAGCATTATGTGATGTGTCCGCTGATGGGTAGTTAGAATCGTAAGGCCAAAAGTAACCCAAAGTTTCCTTTTCCCTTTTCTTTGACCAGGAAGAACTGTCCAATGACTGCTATTCATCGATGAGGAAAAAGTTCTGCTAAAGATATTTTTTCAAAATATTAAGATAAAAGTAAAAGCATTTATTTTCAGAAAGTGATTGTCATTAGCTAGAAAAATCGAATTACAAGGCTGGTGCAGTGGCTCACACCTGTAATCTCAGCACTTTGGGAGGCCAAGGTGGGTGGATCACAAGGTCAGGAGTTCAAGACCAGCCTGGCCAACATGGTGAAATCGCATCTCTACTAAAAGTACAAAAATTAGCCAGGGATGGTGGCATACACCTGTAGTCCCAGCTACTCAGGAGGCTGAGGCAGGAGAATCACTTGAACCTGGGAGGCAGAGGTTGCAGTGGAAAAGAAAACAAAAGAGAAAGAAAAATTGAATTACACATAAAATAGTGGTATCCAAATGTACAGAAACTAGACCCCTCCAGAAACATAAAAAAATGAACAAAAAATAGATTGGCTAATATACTACACTACATTATATTATACTGTATTATAACATACCATATTGTAATATACTAATGGTGCTCAAACAAAGGAGCCCAGAGATTTTGAAGAATATCATCATGAGGTAGAGTGAGAGAGGTATGAGAGTCTTCTCACTTATTACTTCTGTCCGTCTCTCCATAGGCAGTGGTGGCTGAGAGAAAGGACAGACACCATTGTGCTACCAGAGCACTTTCCAGACGTGCTGTTGGTGGCCCTGTCGGAGTCCGTTGGCCATATACCTGGGTATCAAATCAAGAGAGCATGAGAAGTTGGACAGGAAAGGTCCAAGGCGACATGGTTACTAAAGGCCATCCCTGACCCTGCCCCCAAAAGAAGAAAAGACCCTTTGCTCTTGGCATGCTTTTGCAGGAGTGTCTCAGTCTGTTCGGGCTGCTATAACATTGACCGAGTGGCTTATAAACAACGATGGGCCAGGCGCAGTGGTTCACGCCTGTAATCCCAACACTTTGGGAGGCTGAGGCAGGTGGATCTCTTGAGGTCAGGAGTTCAAAACCAGCCTGGCTCGTGATCAGTGAAATCCCGTCTCTACTAAAAATACAAAAATTAGCCGGGCGTGGTGACGCATGCCTGTAGTCCCATCTATTCCAGAGGCTGAGGCAGGAGAATCGCTTGAACCTAGGAAGCGGAGGTTGCAGTGAGAGGAGATCGTGACATTGCATTCCAGTCTGGGCGACAAGAGTGAAACTCTGTCTCAAAAATAAATAAATAAATAAACAACAACGATGTGTTTCTTCATGGTTCTGGAGGCTGGGAAGTCTTTCATCAAGATGCCAGCCTATGTGGTGTCTGTGGAGGGCCTGCCTTCTGGTTGGTGAGCAGCACCTTTTCTCCTTGTCCGCGCATGGTGGAAGGGGAGAGGCAGTCCTCTGAGGCCTCTTTCTTTTTTTTTTT
>NW_016107506.1:941888-943158 GCF_001604975.1 Cebus imitator
TTTAGTAGAGACGGGGTTTCACCATGTTGACCAGGATGGTCTCGATCTCTTGACCTCGTGATCCACCCGCCTCGGCCTCCCAAAGTGCTGGGATTACAGGGGTGAGCCACCGCGCCCGGCTCTGAGGCCTCTTTCTTAAGGGCACTAATTCCATTCATGAGGGCTTCCTCTCATGACCTAATCACCTCCCGTGGACCCACCTGCTAATACCATCCATCACCTTGAAGATTTGGTTTTTAATATATGAATTTTGGGGAATACAAACATTTCAATCATAGCCAGAAGGTAAATTGGTGTTGCTCTAAACTAAGGAAGGAGAGAGGACTCTGGGAAATGCTCCTCCCTCCCTGGGGCTCCTAGGCTTTTAAAATCTTTTCATCATTGCCATATATCTCTCCTCAACGACTCTACAGCCCTAGGTTAGAACGTAGCATAAAACACGACTTTCAATTTTCTTATAATCTGGTGTAGAGATTCATTCATTCATTCATTCATTCAACATGCATGCAGCATCTACAATGTGCCATGAATATATGCCAGAAAGGCAGAATATTTGCCAAACAAATGGTGCAGCTACTGTATGCAATGAGATTTGGGAAGCTGTCTCTGCGGGTCAGAGAGCCTGGGAAGGCTTTATCAAAGAACTCAAGATTTGAAGTGGGACTTGTAAAATGGGTGGGATTTAGACTGGAGGAGAAGGAGGAGGTAATGCTGGAAGTGCAGAGGTATGAGTAGAGGACCTGAGGGAATTCAAATTGGAAAGGGAGGTTCTGGGCTGGGCGCAGTGGCTCACGCCTGTAATCCCAGCACTTTGGGAGGCTGAGGCGGGCAAATCACTTGAGGTCAGGAGTTCGAGATCACCTGGCCAACATGGTGAAAAACTGTCTCCACTAAAAATACAAAACTTAGCTGGGCATGGTGGCAGGTGCCTGTAATCCCAGCTACTCAGGAGGCTGAGGCAGGAAAATCACTTAAACTGGGGAGGTGGAGGTTGCAGTGAGCCAAGATTGTGCCATTGCACACCAGGGTGACTGAGCAAAATCTGCATCAAACAAACAAAAAAACATACAAACAAACGAACAACAACAACAAAACAAATTTATACTTTAAAAGGGTGAGTGCTGCTATGTGAATTCTCAATTTTTTAAAAAATCTAATTTTTTTAAAAAAATTGAGAAAGGTTTAATTATTATTTAATTATGATCCCTGAATGGAATTAAAGTAAATGATTAAAGTTTTCTTTTTTTTTTTTTTTTTGAGACGGAGTTTC
>NW_016107506.1:943218-946663 GCF_001604975.1 Cebus imitator
ATTCTCCTGCCTCAGCCTCCCGAGTAGCTGGGATTACAGGCACGCGCCACTATGCTCAGCTGATTTTTTGTATTTTTAGTAGAGACGGGGTTTCACCATGTTGACCAGGATGGTGTCGATCTCTTGACCTCATGATCCACCCGCCTCGGCCTCCCAAAGTGTTGGGATTACAGGCGTGAGCCACCGCGCCTGGCTAAAGTTTTCTTAAAATCAAGGTAGGAGTCATTTTTTAACCAAAGATTATATTCCTTTTTTTTTTCTTTTTTAACTTTCATTTTAGGTTCAGGAGCATATGTGCAGTTTTGTTATATAGGTAAACTTGTGTCATGAGATTTTGGTGTGCAGAATATTTCATTATCCAGGTACTAAGCATAGTACCTGATAGGTATTTTAAAATATGAAATGCTTCATGAATCTGCATGTCATCCTTATGCAGGGGACATGCTAATCTCTGTCTCATCCCAATTTTAGTATTGTATCTGTGCTGCTGAAACTAGCACCAAAAGTTATATTTTATAGTTATGTCAAATGAAAATTGCATCTGATCTATGAATATTACTCTGGAAAAACCCCTTGAGTTGTCCAGTGTATAGTAGCAGTCAGGATTAATACATTCTTTACCATCTCTTCATAAATCCAGTGCAGCCAGATTTTCCTCCAGTGCTGGAGTCCATCACTGTTGCTGCAGATCAGCAACAAATGAAGTCATTGGTTTCCATTTCAGGCCTCTATTGTATGAAAAACATGGGCCGTGTGAAAAATACAGGTCATGTGAACGTAGTTGACTTGTTAGGAATTAAAGATATAGATGATGCAATTTCCCTGAATTATTATTTTTTTTTTTCCTGAGACTGAGTCTTTCTCTGTTGCCCAGGCTGGAATGCAGTGGCACCATGTCAGCTCATTGCAACCTCCACCTCCTGGTTCAAGAGATTCTCCTGCCTGCCTCAGCCTCCCAAGGAGCTGGGACTACAGGCATGCACCACTACGCCTGGCTAATTTTTTTTGTATTTTTAGAGAAACGGGGTTTCACCATGTTAGTCAGGCTGGTCTGACTCAAACTCCTGACCTCAAATGATCCACCTGCTTCAGCCTCCCAAAGTGCTGGGATTACTGGCGTGAGCCACTGCACCCAGCCTTGGATTCTTAAATTCTATTTACTTCATAAGATTTTATCTAATCCCGTTCCTCGCTTGTATTTATCTTATGATTAAGTTATCCTATCTAGTCCTAGTAAACCTTAACATTCTTTCTATATGTAATACATTCTCCTGAAAAAAAATGGTCTTCTCCAAGTAGATAGAATCTTAATATTTTTATTTTTTTAATCTTTTTTTCTTTATTTTTAAACAGTTAAGATCATTCTGTACATACAATTTAATAGTATCTTGCTTTTTAGGTTTTCTTTGTTAAAGTTTATTACACCTTTTTAAACACCATACCTTTCATCAAGTGAAGATATTTAGCCATGCAAATGGTTACACATTTTTATTGTTTTTAGTTTTCTGATACTATAAATAATGTTGCAATGGGCATATATGAACATAAATCTTAGCCCTCTGTACTTTTCCATGTTTTAAAATGTTTGTTTGTTTGTTAGTGATAGGATCTCAGTCTGTCCCTCAGGCTGGAATACAATGGCGCAACTCACTGCAGCCTTGACATCCCTGGGCTAAAGCGATTCTCCCACCTCAGCCTCCCAAAGTCCCAAAGTGCTGGGACTACAGGCGTGAGCCACATGCCAGCCTGACTGTACATTTGTGGTTTTTTTTGAGATGAAGTTTCACTCTTGTCACCCAGACTGAAGTGCAATGGTTCCATCTCAGCTCACTGCAACCTCTGCCTCCTGGGTTCAAGCAATTCTCCTGCCTCAGCTTCCCGATTAGCTGGGATTACAGGCATGCACCACCACGCCAGGCTAATTTTGTATTTTTAATAGAGATGGGGTTTCACCATGTTGGTCAGGCTAGTTTTGAACTCCCGACCTCAGGTGATCTGCCCACCTTGGCCTCTCAAAGTGCTAGGATTATAGGCGTGAGCCATCGTGCCCAGCCTATAGAATGGTTTTTATGTGAAGAAATGGTCTATGTTAGAAACTGATAGCTTTTTTTCTGAGACAAAGTCTCACTCTGTTGCCTAAACTGCCGTGCAGTGGCACAATCTCAGCTCACTGCAACCTCCACCTCCTGGGTTCAAGTGATTCTCCTGCCTCAGCCTCCTGAGTAATTGGGACTACAGGAACATGCCACCATGCCCAGCTAATTTTTTTTTTTTGTATTTTTTAGTAAAGACGGGGTTTCACTATGTTGACCAGGCTAGTCTTGAAGTCCTGACCTTGTGATCCACCTGCCTATGACTCCCAAAGTTCTGGGATTACAGGCAAGAGCCACCACACCCAACCTGATGGCTCTTAGTCATTAAGAGGAAAATAAACTATGTTTTTGGTTTTTTTTTTTTTTTTTTTTGAGACAGAGTCTGGCTCTGTCACCCAAGCTGTAGTGCAGTGGCATGATCTCGGCTCACTGCAACCTCTGCCTTCCAGGTTCAACTGATTCTCTTGCCTCAGTCTCTGGAGTAGCTGGAACTATAGGCATGTGCCACCACACCCAGCTAATTTTTGTATTTTTAGTAGAGGCAGGTTTTCTCACATGGAACACATATAAGTATAAAAATATAAGAGAAAAAAATTGTGTTTGCCTCAAATGTAGAATTCCTTGCTTTTTAACACCCTGCAAAACATTGAGTGGAAAGAAAAAGGGATATCCTACAGATTGATAACTAAAAAAAAAAAAAAAAAAGGAGACAGGGTTTCATCATGTTGGCCAGGCTTGTCTCAAACTCCTGACCTCAAGTAATTCACCCACCTCGGTCTCACAAAGTGATGAGATTACCAGCATGAGCCACTGTGCCCGGCCAATAAATGTTTTTTGAGGATTGCCTTTGGATAGTGAGATTTTATTTATTTATTTTTTGTTTGTTTTTGTATTTTTATTTTTATTTATTTATTTTTGGGGGATAGTGAGATTTTAAGGAGTTCAAATGCTAGGAGAAGTTTGAGGGGTGTTCAGTGTTTTATCTTTTGATCTCTTCATCAGTTTTCAGCTTTCGTTTTTGTTAATGCTTCTCATCTCTGAACATTATGTATACTCAGGATTTTTTTATGCGATTCTTAAATAAGAACCTGTAAATGCCAAACTCCAAAGTGTCCCCCTTTTCTCACAACAGCAGTTGTCCTAGCCTCTCCCCAATCCTTTTGATTTCTTTTTTAAAAAAGCCAAAAATCAAACAACAGTGTCAGGATTTAAAACCAGTTATAGGCCAGGCGTGGTGGCTCACGCCTATAATCCCAGCACTTTGGGAGGCCGAGGCGGGTGGATCACAAGGTTGAGAGATCGAGACCATCCTGGTCAACATGGTGAAACCCCGACTCTACTAAAAAAAATGC
>NW_016107506.1:946957-953586 GCF_001604975.1 Cebus imitator
CTGAGGCAGGAGAATTGCCTCAACCCAGGAGGCGGAGGTTGCGGTGAGCCGAGATCGCGCCATTGCACTCCAGCCTGGGTAACAAGAGCGAAACTCCGTCTCAAAAAAAAAAACAAAAAACAAAAAACAAAAAACAGTTATAATCCACCTGCTAGGTATTAAAGGCACTACTAGGAGGTACAGTACTACTAGGTACTAAGTCAATAATCTCACTCATAGTTATTTTTTCTCCCAAATTCATTTGATCTCCTCTTTAGTCTATCCCAGACCATCCCTACCAACATTATATGCCAACCTTCCTTGACTCAGGTTTTCCTTTTACAGTCATAATCTTTCTTTAAAAAAAAAAAGGAAATAACTTATTTTAGAGATGGAGCCTTGCTATGTTGCCCTGGTCTCAAACTCCTGGCTTCAAAATAGGAGATTTGTTTCTCGTGTTCTCTTTGGATGGCTCTGGACCACTGTTTCTGTGCATAGGCACAGGGGCCGAGCTAAGGAACAGTCATCCCTCCTTGCTGCCCATTATCTGTTGCCAACATGGTTATTTTCATCTTTGTACCACAGGCTCATTGCTCACGGTGTTTTTCCTCTTGTGTGCCTGCTGCCTCCTAAGGCTACACTAATAAGTGTGACCCTGGGCAGATCTTTCTGTTCAGAGCTGAAGCAATATGAAGAGACTTCACGGCCTTTTAATTACCTAGTGAGATCTTTTGAACTTACCTGTACCACTTTTGTAAAGTTACAAAACTTAAGTAGAGTTTTGGTCCACAATAAATAACCACATTAGAAACGCTAATCTAGGTAAGTAGCCCAGTTTCCTAAGTGCTTTCTAATTATGTTTTTAAATTTATGTCAAAGCAACTATGACCGTAAACTGAAGTGCCGTGGTTAGAGGACACATGTCAAATGAAACACAAACTCATGTCAGCTGGTCAAGGAATAATATGCTCTTTTCAGGTTTTACAGTGCGAGGAAGCAATAAATGATAAGGACTACACGCAATAAAGCTGTTATCAGTCTGTGAGAAAAATCCCATATATTAGTAGTTATGTTTTAGCTCTACCAACCTAATAAATTCAGATGCCTTTTGCATGTTAGATTACTTTCCCACCACAAGCGAGCTACAAATAATATTTGTCTTTCTGAAGGCAAACATTTGTCACAGTCATTCCTACCATTCTTGCGTGAATCACACTGGTTCATCTGCTGTGACCTAGAAGATTACGGCCAATGGTCAACACAAGCCAAAGTGATAAATGTGCAGTTAGCTCATGCGAAAGCCCATGTAGACCCATTTCTGGAACAACGGGAGGAAGATTTATGGTGGTAAAGTAGTGGCATGTGTGAGAATTTCCATAGTGGTGGAGCTGAGACATGGAGGAATTGGAATGAGAGGTTAGACCCATCAAGCTGAGAGAACTGCTGAGTCAAGCTCATGGTGGCAAGCCAGGTGCAGTGGCTTACACATGTAATTCCAGGGTCTTGGGAAGCTGAGGCAGGAGGATTTCTTGAAACCAGGAGTTTGTGATTAGCCTGGGTAACACAGCAAGTCCCCATCTCTAAAAGTAATAGTTACAAAAAAAAAGTTAAGGAAAAAAGTTATGGAGTCAAAAAAGGTTTCAGATTGATGCTTACCTAGATCCCCAGAGTCACCCAGTGGACATGCTGTGGGTTCTATGCACATGAGGGTCCCAGTCCTTGTTTCAGCACTGGGCAGCTCTGCTGTTAAATGAGTGGTGGTGTAATTTTATCTCCTTTCCTTAGAGGACTCTCTTAAAGTCAGTGAGGTGACAGGTGACAACAAGAGTTTATAAAAATCTTGATGGTGTCCTACACAGCGAGGAACACAATTCATGTTTTTTAAAAAATACAATTATTGTTAGTAAGAATGGTAAAAATTCTTACCATTACTTATTTTTATTTTTTTTTTTTTTGAGACAGAGTCTCGCTCTGTCACCCAGGCTGGAGTGTAGTGGCAAGATCTTAGCTCACTGCAATCTCTGCCTCCTGGGTTCAAGCAATTCTCCTGCCTCAGCCTCTCTAGTAGCTGGGATTACAGGCATGCACCACCACACCAAGATAATTTTTGTATTTTTAGTATAGACATGGGTTTCGCCATGTTGGCCAAGCTGGTCTCAAACTCCTGACCTCAGGTGATCCATTCTCCTTGGCCTCTCAAAGTGCTAGAGTTTCAGGCATGAGACACTGCACCTGGCCCCATTACTCTCTTTGAGGTGTCATATAATTGAAGAAAACTTACTTTAGTGATGTAGATATACATCAGAATCTATCAAACAACTGCTCCTGAGTTGTTCTTATTTGCATCCAGCCCCTTCTTAAATTTTTTCACCACCAGTAAGGACAAAACGGCTACAAATGCCAGATCTCTCAGTAGCAACAGTGGCCCCTGGCATGGAGTGAGGCACAAGGGATGTCCCATAGAAGTAGGTTTGATTTTTTATAGGCTTGGGACAGCACCTGTGGTGAACGAAGAAGTTCAGTTCATCTTCCTAAAATGGTAAACTGGCCAATTATAGCACACACTTTACAAATTATATTTCATTTTGGTGAAAATACACTTTGGAATTAATCATAAGAATCTTGAGAAAGAGGCAGAAAGTAAATCTATTTTTCTGCTTGTCATTATGAAGCATAGTGTTTACTTTTTAAGAATTAATTTCATAATGGTTTGGGATGGACAGTGTCTTCAGATGGCACTACCAGGGTCATGAACACAGTCCAGAGTAACCTCTTAGCTTTCTTGTCCACCTCAACATGAAAGATAACATTCTTAGGCAGTGTCTACCCAATAAAGATTTCAAGAGCCAGATGTGGTGGCTCAAACCTATAATCCCAGCACTTTGGGAGGCAAAGGTGGGAGGATCACTTGAGCCTCAGAAGGGAAAGCTTACAGTAAGCCAAAATTGAGCCACTGCACTGCAGCCTCGGTAACAGAGCAAGACTGTGTCTCAAAAAAAGAAAAGAAAAAGAGGGGAGGGAAGGGGAGGGGAGGGGAGAAGGGGGAGAGGAAGGGAAGGAAGGAGAGGGGAGGGGAGGGAAAGGAAGGGAGGAGGAAAGAAAGGGACAAATAGAGAGAGAGAGAAAGGGGGAGAGAGAAAAAAAAAAGGAAGGGAAGAGGGAGGAAGGAAGAAAGGCAGTCAGGCAGGCAGGCTGGGCTTGGTGGCTCACATCTGTAATCCCAGCACTTGGGGAGACTGAGGTGAGAGAATCACTTGAGCTTAGGAGTTTGAGATCAGCCTAGGCAACACAGCAAGATTCTGTCTCTACAAAACTTTTAAAAACAAGGTGAGTGTGGTGGCATGGGCCTATAGTCATAGCTACTCAGAAAGGCTGAGGCAGGAGGATCCCTTGAGCCCAGGAATTCAAGGCAGTAGTGAGCTATGATCAGGTGCAAGAAAGAGAGAGAGAAAGAGAAAAAGAAAGAAAGAAAAAGAAGAAAGAAAGAAAAGAAAGAAAAGAAAGAAAGAAAGAAAAAGAAAAGAAAGGAAGAGAGGAAGGAAGGAAGGGAGGGAAAGAAAGAAAGAAGAAAGAAATTAATTCAAGGAAATGAGGATCATGTTATCATACAGGAAGAGCCTTGAATTTATTTTAAAAGGCGAAAAATTGGAGAACTTAGATGTTCTAACTATTGTTAATTCTTGTGGCTCTCCTCAGATGGATAGCAGCACTCAGGTTGCTATCACACACAGATGTGCTGCCGCCCGGAGACGCTCTTATCTAGAAACCTTCTTGAGGACTTGAAATACAGCTGAGGTAACTCTTGCCTCTCCAAACTTACAAGAGTTCCACAGAACTCCTCCCACTCCAAACAATAAGATTCCTGTATCAAATGCAATAACATTTTAAAATATAGGCTGGTTGGGCTGGGCGTGGTGGCTCACACCTGTAATCCCAGCACTTTTGGAGGCCGAGGCAGATAGATCACGACGTCAGGAGTTCAATACCTGCCAGACCAACATGGTAAAACCCCGCCTCTACTAAAAATACAAAAAATTAGCTGGGCATGGTGGCGGGTGCCTGTAATCCCAGTTACTCGGGAGGCTGAGGCAAGAGAATCTCTTGAACCCGGGAGGCAGCGGTTGCAGTGAGTCAAGATCAGGCCACTGCACTCCAGCCTGGCCATAGAGCAAGACTCCATCTCAAAATAAATAAGTACAATACAGGCTGGTCTGTGTGCCCTGGTGTTTACAAATAAGATCATGAGTTACAGATTTCTTTGTTCCTTCTTCGCTCCCACTGCTTCACTTGACTAGCCTAATCCTTCCAACGGAAATACCTAGGCACCAGAACAACAGAAAGAACTCAAAATTAGAGTATGACATGATGTCGAAGAAGCCTGTGAGGGCACTGTACCCAGATACAAGTTCTAATGGCCATGGACTGGCATTTTATTTTTTTTTGAGAAAGAGTCTTGCTCTGTTGCCTAGGCTGGAGTGCAGTGGCCTGATCTCGGTTCACTGTAACCTCTGCCTCCCGGGCTCAAGCAATTCTTGTGCCTCAACCTCCCGAGTAGCTAGGAATACAGGCACCCACCACCATGCCCAGCTAACTTTTTTGTATTTTTAGTAGAGACGGGGTTTCACCCAGTTGGTCAGGCTTGTCCTGAGCTCCTGACCTCAAGTGATCCGCCCACGTTGGCATACCAAAGTGCTGGGATTACAGGTATGAGATACCACACCCAGCCTGGACTGGCATCTTAGTATCCATAAAATGATAAAAGCCAGGACTGAGAGCACACTACTGAAGAGGGAGGCTGGAAGCAAATCTCTGCTTAAGAGCGGAAGCCCGGGAGGACTGATTTGAGAGGAGGCTGATTTGAGAGAGGGCACTAGACACATCACACCCATGGCCTAAAGGAAGCCTGGGCCCTGGGTACTTTGTGGGTAAAAAGGAGTCACCTTTGAGAAATTAAAACTCTATGCAAAAGTGTCCCACTGAAGTGGGATAAAAAATAGAAGAAAAAAAATAAAACTCTATGCAAAAGTGTAAGATCTGAATTTATACTGCCCACATGATATGAAAATTCCAAACCCAGATTTTTTTTTTCTTGAGATGGCATCTTGCTCTTGTCACCCAAGATGGAGTGCAATGGTGTGATATTGGCTCACTGCAACTTCTGTCTCCTAGGTTCAAGCAATTCTCCTGCCTCAGCCTCTCGAGTAGCTGGGATTACAGGTGCCTGCCACCACACCTGCCTAAGTTTTTGTATTTTTAGTAGAGACAAGTTTCATCATGTTGACTAGGCTGGTCTGGAACTCCTGACCTCAGGTGATCCACCCGCTTCGGCCTCCCAAAGTGCTGGGATTACAAGCGTGAGCCACTGCGCCTGGCCCAACCCCAGTCTTAAACTAATATCTTAATGTATAGATTCTAGCACCAAGTGAGTAATTTTCTGTCAGAGTAGAGGAGACAAACAGGTGCACAAATAATTGTATAAGAGAGGTCCGTGAATAGGATGATATCCGAGAAAGCCCTGACAGAAGCAAACACAAAATCTCTCTTTAGAGACATTTTTATAATTCAAGGCACATGGAATGTCAACAAACAGTTGCACTTTGTTAAAAATGTGTTCATAATGAAAAATTACAGAGCATGTGAGGAAGTGATCTACCAGGGGAGTCAGGAACCAACAAATGGGAGAATTAGCACTCTAAGAAACTGAGATGGTAAATGATAAGAAACAACAAGAGCAAAGAGACAATCAAATAAAAAACACAAAAAGGAAAAAATGAAAAGTAATATACTATTTAGTAAAAGAAAGAGATATTAGAATATGACATAAGTGTACGTATCCCTACAAACTCTGATTCATGATGGATTCAAATTGAAACCAGAGAATTGAAAGTAAGCTTTAAAGTGTTTGGTTATACTTTATAATAAATTATCTGCAAGATTTATGAATTATGTGACTCACTGGATTTTATTACCTCATTGGATTTTATTATCTCATTGGATTATGTCACTCTCGTTGGATTATATTAAAAGCCATGTGACAGGTTTAGCTTAGATGATAAATGCATACATTTTTCATTGACAGGTTTAGCTTAGATGACAAATGCATACTTTTTTTATTGATTTTGAGTGGCTATACAAGTAAATTTTTTTCATAGGAATAGTTTTCTAATTTTGAATTTCTTTAAATTCAAAATAACACAACTTTTTTATTTGAGATAAATTCTAAAATATAGAAGAGACCCTCCCCCAAAAAACTAATAAACCCAAAAAACAAAAAACCCAATAGTCTCACTTCCCAGAAACACTATTAATATTCTAGCACAGTCTTTTCTGGTTCTTTTTCTGTACAATGTTTTCTTATGAAGATGAACCTACACTGAAATACTTTTTAGTATACCCTTCATTTTATAAATTTAACATACATCATACACATTTTCCCATGTCCTTAAAATTTGCTGTAAATATAGTTTAAATGGTTGTATAGTATTTCTTCATGGACACGCCATTTATTTAATAATTCTCATTACTGCATATTTAAATTGCTTCAATTTTTTCATTGTTATAAGTTTTCAATAAATATTTGTGCATTAGTCTTTGTTTATGGGTTTAACTATGTCCTTAGGCTACATCTGTAATTTTTTTTTTTTTTTTTT
>NW_016107506.1:953641-959175 GCF_001604975.1 Cebus imitator
GGGGTTTCACCATGTTGACCAGGATGGTCTCGATCTCTTGACCTCGTGATCCACCCGCCTCAGCCTCCCAAAGTGCTGGGATTACAGGCTTGAGCCACCGCGCCCGGCCTACTACATCTGTAATTTTTTAAATCAAGGGACAAGCCTTGATCTTTACAATTCATATATTCAAATGTATGTTATTTCAGTTCAACAAAATTCACTGAGCATTCACTAAGTACCACGTACCTTTTCCCTAGACACTTATTATTTGCCTTTGTTTTGTTTTTCTGATTGTCAAAGTCATCACATAGAAAATTTGGAATATATATGTGTTTTTCAAAAAGGAAAAGGTGGTAAAAATGAAGCATCAGTGAATTCAGCTATTTTTTGTGTTCAGTTTGTAGAAACTGTAAGTTCAGTTTCAGTCTGTAATCCAGAAAAAGAAAACTCCAAATCGAAGAAATTTTGCTGGGCATTTGAAAATTTGGACCTTGCTTAGGCAAGAGACACTATGCAAGGAAAGTCTCACACACACACACACACACACACACACACACAAATTTGCACCATGCTGACCACAGTAGCTCACACCTATAATCCCAGCACATTGAGAGGTCAAGGCGGGTGTATCACTTGAGGTCAGGAGTTTGAGACCAGCCTGGCAAACACGATGAAATCCTGTCTCTACTGAAAATACAAAAATTAGCTGAGCATGGTGGCACGTGCCTGTAATCCCAGCTACTCTGGAGGCTGAGGCGTGAGAATTATTTGAACTGAGGAGGCAGAGGTTGCAGTGAGCTGAAATTGCACCACTGCACTCCAGCGTGGGTAACAGAATGAGACTATCTCAGAAAAACAAATAAATAAAAAAATCTTAAAAAGTAGGCTGGGCACAGTGGCTCATTTCTGTAATCCCAGCACTTTGGGAGGCCGAGTTGGGTGGATCACCTGAGGTTGGGCGTTCAAGACCATCCTGGCCAACATAGTGAAACCTTGTCTCTACTAAAAATACAACAAATTAGCTGGGTGTGGCAGTGGGCACCTATAATTCCAGCTACTGGGGAGGCTGAGGCAGGAGAATTGCTTGAACCCAGCAGTCAGAGGTTGCGGTGAGCTGAGATCATGCCATTGTACTCCAGCCTGGGCAACAACAACAACAAAACCCTGTCTCAAAAAANAAAAAAAAAAAAAAAAAAAAAAAAAAAAAAAAGAAGTAATAATTTGCAAAGCAAGTTTGCTGGATGGGACAAAGGTGAGGGAGTGTTGGTTTATTTCACTTGATCTTTAGAATGTATCTGTACCAAATTGGTAAGGTGAGTCAAATTACCACCTTCCCAGACTTGTTCCTGTTATAATTCTATATTTGGTGGCAATTTTTGTAACAACATTCAAAAACTATGTTGGTTTACCAAAATGTCTAATAACCAAAACATACACGTTTCAGAGCTGTGTTTACAAACTCCAACTCTTCGTTACTTACTTCAACTAAAAGAAACAACACTAACTCTGCTCATACAAACCAAATTTACTCACAGCAAATTTAAAACCTAAATTTAAAAACAATTAAGTTGAACTTATTTCAAATAGGCCAATTGATTTCTATTCTTAAACACAGAGGTAGGTAGACTATTTTATGTCTGTTCAGATTCTGCCATAGCAGAGAAAATGATTTAAAAGTCATAGTGCTGGCTGGGCGTGGTGCCTCATGCCTGTAATCCCAGCACTTTGGGAGGCCAAGGCTAAATTGGGTGGATCACCTGAGGTCAGGAGTTCGAGACCAGCCCAGCCAACACCGTGAAACCCCATCTCTACTAAAAATACAAAATTAGTCAGGCATGGTGGCACATGCCTGTAATGCTAGCTACTCGGGAGGCCGAGGCAGGTAATCACTTGAATCCAGGAGGCGGAGGTTGCAGTGAGCCAAGATCGCGCCATTGCACTCCATCCTGGGCAATAAGAGCAAAACTTTGTCTCAAAACCAAAAATAATAAATAAATAAATAATTAAATGTCATAATGCTAAAACGTAGAAATAAGGCAGAAGGTTATAGATAGAGCAGGGGTGATAAATCAAAGGACAATAGTTCCTGTTATTAAATTCTCTGCTCCAGAGCTCAGTTCTCCTAGCACATAGCTAGGAGGGCCACTGTTTATCGTTGTTTGTGCGCTGAATAATCCCAGGGGGCGCCATTCACAGCAAGCCCTGGCAGAGGACTCAAGCATTGCAATTCAGTGATGCAACATGCTGAGATAACTTCAGAAACAAGAAATGACAATAGTTTATTGTATGAAGGGATATATTTCTGAAGAAACAAAGAAAAGTGACAACTGTGTAGACAGTTCATAAAAATGAAACATCTTTTTTGCAGGGGAAGTGTCTTTTGCCTTGTGCACCAGGCTAGGCTGGCACCATCTCCAAATTTTTGAAAGTACACTGCAAAAAGCTGAGGCTGTGCGTGTTCGCCAAAAAGTAATTTGGGGAAATAGAAATCTACGAAATTTAAGAAAATAGAAATTACTGCAGCTTAGTGCCCAAAGAATCCCTTAAACAATGTTCAATAGTGAGGAAGAGGAAACACAAAATGAGTAACAGGAAAAACTACAAGCTGGTCTTCATTTTGCAAGAATAGTTTCTCTTGTGCTTCCACTCCTCGGCTACCAGGAGCCTTTTCACACCATTGGCCTAAATAAATAACTAAAACAATGTTTCTAATTTGTTATTTAGAGACGAGGTTTTGTTATGTTGCCTAGGCTCCATTCTAACTCCTGACTCCTGGACTCCAGAGATCCTTCTGCCCCAGCAGCTGGACCTGTAGGTGTGGACCACTGCTCCCAGGAAATAATTAAAAAATATGAGAAACCATGAGGATAGATCCCGACCCTGTGTCTTCCAGCCTGGGCAAGCCTAATAAAGGGTTGGGTTGGATGCAACCAGGACTGACAGATATCTTCCAAGGCTGCTTTGCTGAAGATGGCAGCTTCCCCTACCCATCTTTAATCTTTTTCTAGGGCCAGAACCCTGGAAGATTCAAAGAGACAAAGGAAGAGGATCATCTAGCTCTCCACTCCCCTGTCTGTGTCTGATGTGTGGCACACTGTGTTTGCGGGGCATTTCTTCTGTTTCGTGACCTGATTGTAATTAAATTCTCACTGTGTATATGCTTTTCCTTTGGAGTCACAGTGCATCTTTAGAAGCCATACCAACTTTTCCTGTGCAGTAAGGTGGGAACAGTAAGAGTCTGGGAATCAGGCAAAACCAGATTTTAAATCCTAGCTCTAAACTCTGGGCAAGTGACCCTTACCTTACTTTTTTCGTCTGAGAAATGGGGAAAACCATGAGCTCCTTATGGAGAAATAATTTAACAGCTGAAGATCCTTTGAGACAGTGCTTGGCATGCAAAAGTCTCAAAGCCAATGTAATTAGTGTTGAATAGCCATTTAGGAGCCAGACTTGGAGCCAGACTGCCAGAGCTTGAGTATGTTGGCTCTGTCACTTACAGCTATGTGACCTTGGGTGGGTCACTTCAACTCTGTTTCCTTATTCCCTAAGATGAGAATAATGAGAGCACTGCTTTGTGGGGAGTTGTGAGGAATGAATGAGATAATACACATACAGCACCAAGAATAGTGCCTGGCACATGGTAAATTCTCAATAAAAATCTTAGCTATTATGATCCCTAGGCTATGAAGGAAAAAATTATTTCCCCTATCTCATAAGTTTGTTGGGAGGTTTATATGAGACAACCTATAAAACTACTTATGGCCAAGCGGGGTGGCTCACGTCTGTAATTCCAGAACCCTGGGAGATGGAGGGGGGCAGATTGCTTGAATCCAGGAATTTGAGGCCAGCCTGGCCAACAAAGTGAGACCCTATCTCCACAAAAAATAAAAATTAAAAAAAATTTTTAAAGTGCTTAGCAGAGCTCTCAGCTCATATTAAGTCCTCAAAATTAGGTATTGTTGATTATTATTCTATGATTATTAGTTTTCACTATATTGAAAAGTTCTGTAGCATAAGATTTCTATATTTCTAACAATAATTATATAGTATTAGTAATTAATTAGATACTATCACTGGTTATAAAGTCAGCATTTTCACATATGTCGATAAAAAAGTGTGAATTGAAAAGAGCTACACTAATATAATTAAAGCACAAAATTTATTAGCCTTTTTCCTACTTTGCTACTTTCTAACTCTAATACATATTTTCTGAGTTTTCTGCATTTTATCATATAAGTTCGTTAAAGATACATTTATTTCCTTCAAAGTAATTTGAGTCAGCCCCTTGGTATTCAGCTAAATTGAACTCCAGTATTTTGGAACAGTATCTGCTGACACAAATATATTTGGCATCACTGGGGAATTTAAAACTACATACAGACAGCGTCATGATCCTTCAAACTTAAGGTGACAGTACTATTACAGAGGACAAGTGTTGCTAAAAAGCTTTATGTTGTCATTTCTATACTGATCATATGGGCATTCTAGTTTCTGGTTAGCAGTAGCAGTTACAAAGACTAAACTATAGTTTTGCAAACATTCTTCACAAGGCATATTAGGACTGCTCAAGAAAGTACGCATGGGAATCTGGCAAGATACACAGTGAGACACGTGCAACCTTTCACTCACCTTCTCTCTGATCCTGAGGTTGACTGCACGGGGTGAAAACCAGTTCCCTTGCTCACTTCAGAGCAGAGGCACATCCCATTCTCACCAGCCTGGAAGATAAGAGTTCATGCTGGAGATTTTGTTTGGGTTCTGCTTAGATATTTCTAGTCTGGGAAACTCCCTGATGGCCAAATTAAACGAAAAATCTAAGAATTTGGAAACTGACAGGCCTGGAAAGAATATCTGTGGCTCTGAATCTTCCGCAACAACGTTTTGTTTTTCTAAGTAAAGAAGTAATCTGAGGAGGCCGTCAGTGCTGAATGACCAGACTTTGTCACCTTGCCTTGGTTTCAGGTTTTCATAGGGCCTTTCAGAGGTCAAGAGAGGCGTTGGCTACTTCCATGTTAAACAAAAACCAAAAAGAAGAAGAAAAAGATATGCCAAAATAGGGTTACAAGATTTGTGGTATATTTTAAACATCAATATTTAACAAGTAAGCAATTCCAACACCCACATACACACATATGTTCAGTTCAATATAATTATTCTGTTCCCAAAGTGATTGGAGAGTTCTTAGGGGATTTATTTAAAATATTGGTTTATGGTTCACACGAGGGATGAGACAGTAATGAGACAGAGAGCTAAAGCTGGTCAGTAAGGAGACTGAGAGCTAAAGTTGGTTGATGCTGTCTTCTACCTTCAAACCTGCCAGTGCTTCTCTGTGACTATGGGTGTAACCTGGTGGCCCTGAAGCCCTTGGTAGTAGTGAGGCCCGAGGCTAGTGGCCTCCCGATGTCCCCTTTTCAGTCTTCAGGGGGTTTGCTCTTGAAAATGTTCAGCTTATATAGATAGGCACCTCTGCCTATCTTTCCTTTCCTTTCCATTTCCTTCCTTCCTTCCTTCCTTCTTTCTTTCTCTTTCCTCTTTCTTTTTTTTTTTTTTTG
>NW_016107506.1:963345-976744 GCF_001604975.1 Cebus imitator
TAATTTTCTGTCTGGTTGATCTAATATTGACAATGGGGTGTTAAAGTCTCCCACTATTATTGTGTGGGAGTCTAAGTCTCTTTGTAAGTCATTGAGAACTTGCCTTATGTATCTGGATGCTCCTGTATTGGGTGCGTATATATTTAGGATCGTTAGCTCTTCTTGTTGCATTGATCCTTTTACCATTACGTAATGTCCTACTTTGTCTCTTTTGATCTTTGTTGCTTTAAAGTCTATTTTATCAGAAATGAGAATTGCAACCCCTGCTTTTTTTTGCTCTCCATTTGCTTGGTAAATCTTCCTCCATCCCTTTATTTTGAGCCTTTGTATATCCTTACATGTGAGATGGGTTTCCTGGATACAGCGCACTGATGGGTTTTGGCTTTTTATCCAATTTGCCAGTCTGTGTCTTTTGATTGGGGCATTTGGTCCATTTACATTTAGGGATAATATTGTTATGTGTGAATTTGATACTGCCATTTTGATGCTAGCTGGCTGTTTTGTTCATTAGTTGGTGCAGATTCTTGATTGTGTTGATGCTCTTTACCATTTGGTATGTTTTTGGAGGGGCTGGTACTGGTTGTTCCTTTCTATGTGTAGAGCCTCTTTCAGGAGCTCTTTTTTTTTTTGTATTTTTAGTACCGATGGGGTTTCACCATGTTGGCCAGGCTGGTCTCAATCTCCTGACCTCGATCCGCCCTCCTTGGCCTCCCAAAGTGCTGGGATCACAGGTGTGAGCCACCGTGCCTGGCCTTTTATCTTTTATTTTTTTAGGCGGGATCTTGCTCCATTGCCCAGGCTAGAGTGCGGTGACACGATCATCACTTACTGCAGCTTCAACCTCCAGGGCTGAAAGGATCCTCCCGCCTCAGCCTCTCCAAGTGCTGGCATTACAGGTGTGAGCCACTATGCCCAGCCCTACCTATCTTTTTAATGTCAACTTTCTTCTGTGGTCAAGTGAGCAGACGGGCCCAAGAACTGGGGCTCTTACTCATGGCATTCTTTGTTTTATATTATCTTTTTCTAATTCACATGCCTTGAGTTTGATCCCTTGTTTTTGTTGAATAGCTGTCAAAAGCAGCCTAGAGTGGAAGGACAAGTGTAGGTAGATGGAGTCGATTGGCCTTGTGGTGGGCAGTTTAGGGAAGGATGTGGGGGGACTTTGACCAGAAGGAAGCAAAAATAAGTACCTACCCCCTGTATTAGTCAAGGTTCTCTAAAGGGACACAACTAATAGGATAAATGAATATATGAAGGGTAGTTTATTAGGAGAACTGACTCACATGATCACAAGGCGAAGTCCCATAATAGGCTGTCTGCAAGCTGAGGAGCTGAGAAGTCAGTCCGAGTCCCAAAACCTCAAAAGTAGGGAAGCTGATGATACGGCTTTCAGTCTGTGACAAAAAGCCTGAGAGCCCCTGGCAAATCACTGATGTAAGTCCAAGGGTTCAAAAGCTGAAGGACTCAGAGTCTGATGTTGAAAGGCAAGAAGCATCTAGCTTGGGAGAAAGATGGAGGCTGGAAAACTCAGCCAGTCTGCTCTTTCCATGCCTGCTTTTATGCTGGCAGCTGATTAGATGGTGTCCACCCAAACTGAGGGTGTGTCTGCCTCTCCCAGTCCACTGACTCAACTGTTCATCTCCTTTGGCAGCACCCTCACAGACACATCTAGGAACAATATTTTGCATCCTTCAATCCAATCAAGTTGACAGTCAGTATTCACCATCACACATCCTTAAAGGAAGCTATGGATGCAGGCTCTTTCCGTAAGAGTAGACCACTGAGCAGCATAAAAGGGATCTTGAGACTTATCTCAAAGTCTCCCAAGCTGGACATTGTGGTACACGCCTGTAGTCCCAGCACTCTGGTAGGCCGAGGTGGGTGGATCACCTGAGGTCGGGAGTTCGAGACTACCCTGACCAACATGGAGAAACCTCATTTCTACTAAAAATACAAAATTAGCCAGGCGTGGTGGCTCATGCCTGTAATCCCAGCTACTCGGAAGGCTGAGGCAGGAGAATCACTTTAACCTGGGAGACGGAGGTTGTGGAGAGCCAAGATCACACCATTGCACTCCAGCCTGGGCAACAAGAGCAAAACTCCGTCTTAAAAAAAAAAAAGTCTCCCAAGAGGATCCTGCCTGTCAAAAGTTTGGTCCAACTCTGAGCTGTATTATTTCCCACAAAACCGTTACTGCTGACTTGATGGCAGTTTCCAAACTGGGCAGTGCACCATGACTTTTCTCCAAAACCTGAGTGGCAAAGATAGTTCACATCCCTGAAGTTTTGTTTGCAGATTTCAGAGGAGGGTTACATTTTTGCATTCCCTAAGGGGAAGCCCGGAATATGAGAGTAGGGGCTGGGGAGGGGAGAGTGAATGAGGGCTGGAATCCTGGCAGATGGCAGTTGCTACCAGTACGCCAGAAAGACCTGAGGATGAGGAGCCTGGATGTGCAACACAGGACAGGGAGCAGACGTAGGAGGGGAAAGGCAGAGCAACAGGCTGGCCTTAAAGAGGGGGGAGAGAGGTCTCACTAAATGACCCTACGGAGAGGACTCATGAAAAAATCAGGCTGGTTTAAGATGACGGATTATCCAGTTTATCAGACTGGGGAGTAGGATGGCCAAGTGGAATGGCAGGGGTAAAAAGAAGGATTTGGACTTGGGGTCAGTGCCTTAGAAGTGCCTCCTTCTGTCTCTTGCTCCAAACCTTCAAGCTGCGCTAGTAAATAATTAATATGAGGGTTATGACCTTTTTCATATATGTAGTCTGGGCTTCATGCAGGAGCCAAGGAGCCCCTATAAATAGGTCAGTTTCAGCGGCTCTCCAGTGGCTTCCCATTTCCCCCAGAATATATTTTAAAGTCCTTACTAAGGCCGGCAGACACTTTAGGACCTAGTGGTACCTTGCTACTTCTTCAAACAACATCTTCCATTCTTCCCCAGCCACCCTTCTAGGTACCTGGCCCCTTGGGTTTCCTCTAGGGCTCCACTTTTGGACTGTTCCCCAAATACCGATAGAGCTTGTACCCTCTCACTTCATCCAGGCCGCTTTCTATGCCCCTTATTAGTCTGCTTGGGCTGCCATAGCAGAGTACCACGGATGGGTGACTTAAACAACCGAAGTTGGTTTTCTCACAGTTCTGGAAGCTAGAAGTCTGGGATCAAGGTGCTGGCAGGATTGGCTTCCTCTGAGGGCTGTGAGGAAGGGATCTGTTCCAGGTCTCTCTCCTTGGCTTGTAGATAGCCATTCCCTCCCTGTGTCTTCACACAGCTTCCCCTCCACATGTCTATGTCCAAACTTCCTCTTCTGTTTTTTTTTTTTTTTTTTTTTGAGATGGAGTTCTGCTCTTGTTTGCCCAGGCTGTAGTGCAATGGTGCAATCTCGGCTCACTGCAATCTCTGCCTCCCGGGTTCAAGCGATTCTCCCGCCTCAGCCTCCCAAGTAGCTGAGATTACAGGCATGCATCACCATGCCTGGCTAATTTTTTTTTGCATTTTTAGTAGAGACAGGGTTTCTCCATGTTGGTCAGGCTGGTCTTGAATTCCCGACCTCAGGTGATCCGTGGGCCTTGGCCTCCCAAAGTGCTGGGATTATAGGCATGAGACACTGCACCCAGCCAACTTCCTCTTCTTACAGGGACACCACGCACCATTTCTGGATGAGGACCTGCCCTAATAATCTCATTTTAACTTTATTACCTCTGTAAAAATCCTGTATCCAAATATGGTCACATTCTGAGGCACTGGGAGTTAGAGAGGGATACAAAATTCAGATTATAACAGCCCCTTATTGGAGAAGACTCTCCAACCATTCTTTATAAGATACTGCCCTTATTAACTGAACATATTTATTCATTTAGTTTTTTTCAAGGTCTCCTTCTACTTAAATGTTAACCCCAGAGTGCTGAATTCTTTATGAACTGATGTATCTCCAGTGCCTAGCTCCCTGATTGGAGAGTAACAGGCCCTCAATAAATATTCAGGAACGGATGAACACACAGGAAGCCATTACAAACTACTCCACAAAAAAGCAATGACAGAGAAAGATGTTCAAGTATATTGTCAGGTGAAGAAAGCAAATCACAAAAACCTCCTGGGTAGCATAGTTTCATTTTAAAATCATGTACATATTATTTATTTGTATTCAAATAAAGCTTAGAGGCCAGGCAAGTGGATCACCTGAGGTCAGGAGTTTGAGACCAGCCTGACCAACCCGGTTTCTACTAAAAATACAAAATTAGCTGGGTGTGGTGGCACATGCCTGTAATCCTAGCTACTTGGGAGGCTGAGGCAAGAGGATCACTTGAACCTGAGGGGTAGAAGATTGCAGTGAGCCGAGGTCAGGCCACTGCACTCCAGCCTGGGTGACAGAGGAAGATTCCATCATCTGGAAAAAATAAAAAATAAAAATAAAAAAAATGCTTACAGAAATATGCAACAAATTACTAATAGCAGATGGCTTTTTTTTTTTTTTTTTTTTTTTTAAAAAAAACTTTTTTTTTTTTTTTTTTTTTTTTTTTTTTTTTTTTTTTTTTTTTTTTTTTTTTTTTTTTTTTTTTTTTTTTTTAGACTTTTGCTCTTGTGGCCCAGGCTGGAGCACAATGGCATGATCTCAGCTCACCACAACCTTCACCTCCTGGGATCAAGCGTTTCTCCTGCCTCAGCCTCCTGAGTAGCTGGGATCATAAGCATGGGCCACCAAGCCTGGCTAACCTTTGTATTTTTAGTAGAGATGGGGTTTCTTCATGTTGACCAGGCTGGCCTCGAACTCCCAACCTCAGGTGATCCACCTGCCTTGGCCTTCCAAAGTGCTGAGCTTACAGGCATGATCCACCGTGCCCGACCCATTTATGTGTGTTGTCTAATTTCTCTGTAGTGAATATAATTTCTGCAAGAGGGAAAAACAATAGAAGTTATGAATGGTTAATAGAACATATGTGGTCACCCTTTTAACTGGCTGTGAGGTTAAGAAAGAAAAACGAGCCAGGCGCAGTGGCTCACACCTGTAATCCTAGCACTTTGGGAAGCTGAGGCGGGTGGATCACCTGAGGTTGGAAGTTCGAGACCAGCCTGACCAACAGGAGAAACCCTGTCTCTACTAAAAATACAAACTTAGCCAGGTATGGTGGTTCGTGCCTGTAATCCCTGCTACTCGGGAGGCTGAGGCAGGAGAATTGCTTGAACATGGGTGATGGAGGTTGTGGTGAGCTGAGATCACACCATTGCACTCCAGCCTGGGCAACAAGAGTAAAACTCCGTCTAAAATAAAAATAAAAATAAAAGAAAGAAAAAAGATGCTGTCTTTCTTTTCAGTGGGGAATGGTGGGAAGCACAGCAAGTGAGTGATGTCTCAGAGCCCAGAAGCTGGGGACATAGCATGCGCAATCCATCCCATCTGGCTTCAGGTCCTCACTTGCCACTTTCTAGTTCTGTCATCTCAGGCTTGTCTGTCACTCACACTGTCCTGGTTCTTCATCTGTAAAATGGGGTAATACTGTACTTACAGGAATAGAGCTGCCTCTAGTCTCTGGCCCAGGCTAGAATTTTATTCTTTTGGTCTCAGCAATTTGGAAATATTAAGACACCAAGGGTCAGAGACTAGTCCAAGGGTTTGGTTCTCCTTTTATTCCCCTTCAGTGGCAAGCCAGGCAATATCCAGCTGGCTTCTGGGCACAGGACCTGAACTAGGGTGAGGTAGTAAAGTGTTTGCAACAGGCACCAAACCTAAGGGCACCAAAACCACTTGGTAATCATCATAAATAATATGTTAATGCAATATTTTAAAACATAAAATTATATAAAAACTATAATAAACAAGATAGCAATAATTTTGATAAAGACATGGTAAGTATTACTAATTTTTCCTTTGCCTCAGACTCTGTTATGGATGAGTTAAGCACTGCTTCCAGCCCACAGCCTGATGGGAGCAGACCATCAATTATCCAAATCATTATTAATGACTTCTTAATTATAATTAATTATCCAAATTGTCTTGAGCCTCAGAAGCTGCATTGCTCACTCTGTTTGTTTTGTTTTGCTTTCAGTCAAGGCCCTGTTAGGATATCAGCAGGGAATATTTATTTTTCGGACCCTGTTATTCCTTTCCTCTATATAGATACCTAATCAAAATTGCTACCTAATTGTGGCTCTTGTACCTCACTGAGAACTCATAGGGCAGGTTTCTCCCTATGCTTTTATAGAAACATAAAATGCCAGCAACACATTATTTCTACCCAAAAGAGCACTAAGCAGAGTTTACAGATGTTGCAGACTCCTCCCTAATACTTCTGGGGACGGGCACCCAGACCTGGGCATACCTTGCTTCAAAAGCAGGCCATAGCAAACAGTCTGCTCATTCCATTCCACTTCATGGGAGAAGGAAATTCTTGTGTGATGTAGCTAGGCATGTCTTTAGTCTTGGTGGAGGGTTTCCTGAGGGACTTTCATATTATCATATCTTGGGATTTTTTTTTTTTTTTTTTGAGACAGAGTCTCACTTTGTTGCCCAGGCTGGAGTACAGTGGCCTGATCTCAGCCCACTGCAACCTCTGACTCCCTGGTTCAAGCAATTCTCCTGCCTCAGCCTCCTGAGTAACTGGGATTACAGGCATGGCCTACCACGTCCAGCTAAGTTTTGTATTTTTAGTAGAGATGGAGTTTCACTATGTTGGCCAGAATGGTCTCAATCTCCTGATCTTGTGATTTGCCTGCCTCGGCCTCCTAAAGTACTGGGATTACAGGTGTGAGCCACCATGCCCGTCCCTATCCTGCAATTTTTGTAAAGCAATACCCAGTACACATTCACATGGTAATTGCTAGTTAAAAGTAACAGTGATAGGCAGGCCCAGTGCCGTGGCTCATTCCTGTACTCATTCCTGTACCTTGGCCTCCCAGCACTTTGGGAGGCCAAGGTGGATGGATCACAAGGTCAGGAAATCGAGACCATCCTGGCTAACGTGGTGAGACCCCATGTCTACTAAAAATACAAAAAATTAGCCAGATGTGGTGGCACATACCTGTAGTCCAGCTACTCGGGAGGCTGACGCAGGAGAATCACTTGAATCTGGGAGGCGAAGGTTGCAGTGAGCCGAGATAGAATCACTGCACTCCAGTTTGAGCAGCTGAGAGAGACTTCATCTTAAAAAAAAAAAATGATGTTGTTAATTTGCAAAGTTTAGGAAATCTCTTGTTAGTTTGATTTAACGTGTGTGTTGTTTTCAAAAAATGTAAGCCGAATATATATATTGAAAATATAAGTTGACATGACAAAGCAGACTTAACTCATAGAAAATTTGTTTCTGAAAGCACCTGCAAAAAGCTGTGTTCTTTGTAACTTCCAAAAAACTTAGAGGTAAGGAGAAAAATGGGATTCTTTGAATGCCATGTAGTGCATAAGACTGAGATTTGGTTACAGTAATTTTAGCATCATCCATTGTAAGGTGATGATCTGGATGAACATCACAATGGTTTTGAGATTTGGGTTTTTTCCCCCTTCACTTGAAGGAATGTTGCTCACCACACCTCTTCTACTTGCCCCATATTTTTAGATTAATGTTTCCTGGAGAAGTGAAACGCACTGAGGTTAGATAGCTGTGTTCTGTAAGAAGTCTGACTATTCTGAGATTACCGTGCTATGGGGAATGTGCAGCCAGTCCCACATGTGCCAGCCTTTACTGACTAGTCACCTGATTTGCAAGTTATCATAAACTTTCTGTCTTGGGATGTGATCTGGAGAAGAGTGGAAGAACCCCATTGACAGCTAGAACTAACACTCCAGACATGTGGCCCCAGGTGAGCAGTCTCAGCCAGGTCCACTTGTTACATCCACTCCAGCTGAGGCCCGAGTTGTCTTGGAGCAGGGATGAACAGTCCCTATAGTGGCCTGCCTAATTTCCTGACTTGAACTCATGAGCTTTATACAATGTTTTGTTTTTGTTTTTGTTTGAGATGGAGTTTCGCTCTTGTTGCCCAGGCTAGAGTGCAAAGCACAACCTCTGCTTCCCAGGTTCAAGCAATTCTCCTGCCTCACCCTCCCTAGTAGCTGTAATTACAGGCATGCACCACCACACCCAGCTAATTTTGTATTTTTAGTAGAGACAAGATTTCTCCATGTTAGTCAGGCTGGTCTCAAACTCCTGACCTCCTGATCTACCCGACTCAGCATCCCAAAGTGCTGGGATTACAGGCATGAGCCACTGCGCCCAGCCCTGGTTGTTGTTTTTAAAAATGCTACAGGAGAACAGAAACTAGACGCAGAGGCATAAAAGAGAATAGGTAATACTGAAAAAAATAAGGAATCATGGTAAACAGTTCTCAGATTGTGATTATTAGTACTGTCAACTCAACTTTTTTATCTATTTATCCATTCAGGAAAAATGTATTGGGAGTGCTACAAGCCAGTTAGCATAGGAGATCCTAAAAAATAACTAAATTAGCTCTGTTCTCAGCAAGTTCCTAGTTTAATGGGGGTGTCAGACAAGTAAATAATTAGTATAAATGTAATTTAATGTTGCTCTATAGTAACGGTTTGCAGAAGGAACTGATTGCTTTGAAGATGCAGCATCTCACAACCTTGAGGGAATCAAAGAAATTCATGAAAGCTGTGAGGCGCAAAGACTGAGTAGAGATTTATCAGATGGCCAGAGTACAGCAGCTACTGAGTTCCCAACTCTTTGGATCTTGAACCTAACACTATGGGTGCAAAGAATAGTACAGGCCCAGTTTGGACACTGGCTTCAATTGCTCCTGTGAGTTCAGAATTTTTCTTTTGCTTTCCTGAGCAAAGCATTGATTATATAACCAGAATATTGTTTTAATAAGTGTATTTGTGGCTGAGCGCAGTGGCTCACACCTGTAATTCCAGCACTTTGGGAGGCCAAGGTGGGTGGATCACTTGAGGTCAGGAGTTCAAGACCAGACTGGTCAACGTGGTGAAACTCTGTCTCTACTTAAAAAATAAAATACAATTACCCGGGCATAGTGGTGCATGCCTGTAGTTCCAGCTACTTGGGAGGCTGAGGCAGGAGAATCACTTGAACTTGGGAGACAGAGACTACAGTGAGCCGAGATCACGCCACTGCACTCCAGCCTTGGTGAAAAAGTAAGACTCCATCTCAAAAAAAACAAAAAGAGTATTCTATTTCATCTGTGTGGTGAAAAGAAACAGCTCACGGAGGGTGTGGCATTATTCAAGGTAGACTCATCAAACAAGCATCCTACAGAAGTAAAGTCTGCTCAGCAGAGGAGACAAGGAGCTATTCCCAATAAAGTTCAATCTAAGTTGATATTTTGTTTGTTCATTTGTTTTAATGTGATTTCTATACAAACATATCTCTTAAGACAAGTTTTCTGGGCCCTATATCCATCCAGATTGCTATCCTAATCCCTTCTGATAGAAAAATTCTAGAGGTACTTACAGGTACACTGCATACTGTGAGGATAAAAATAGATTTGTCTTAACAATAGGGCAATAGAGCCATCACGAGAAAAAGATGACATCCTAAAATCGTTGTTTCTAGGGGACAAATCTTGTTCAAAAGACTTCCTCAAACTTTTCCCTGCTGTCAAGTTTAATGCAATTCCTCCCTCTCCTCCAGCTTTGCCTTTCTAATGTCAGCTTGATTTGAGGAGGTAGCTGTCAAAAAGGCTACTAGAATAACCTGGAGGGAATGTGTTAAGCTATTGCAAGAAGGTGGTTCCAGTTGGCCAGGCACGGTGGCTGACGCCTGTAATCTCAGCACTTTGGGAGGCGAAGGTGGGTGGATCACCTGAGGTCTGGAGTTTGAGGCCAGCCTGGCCAACATAGTGAAATCCTGTCTCTACTAAAAGAAAAAAAAAAAACACGAAAAATTAGCCAGGCATGGTGGTCGGCACCTGTAATCTCAGCTACTCAGGAGGCTGAGGCAAGGGAATTGTTTGAATCTGGGAGGCGGAGGTTGCAGTGAGCAAAATCGTGCCACTGCACTGCAGCCTGGACGACAAGAGCGAAACTCAGTCTCCAGAAAAAAGAAAGAAAAAAAAAAATAATAGTTCCAGTGTCAGGGAACATGACCAAGGATTTTTAAAGAGAGAAATGGACACATCCTGAAGTACTAAGATATCACACAAATGAAACAAGTAGAAACAGAGAAACATGTAAATGCTGGGGGAGAGAAGGAGGGGAGAGTGGAGAAGAAGCATTGGTACCATAGGGGGAAAAAAAACACTTGAAAGCATTTAGTTTATTTATTTATTTATTTAAGTTTTTTGAGATGGAGTCTCACTCTGTTGCCCAGGCTGGAGTCCAGTGGTGCGATCTCGGCTTATTGCAACCTTTGCCTCCTGGGTTCAAACAATTCTCCTGCTTTAGCCTCCCCAGTAACTGGGGTTACAGGCACGTGCCATCATGCTGGGCTAATTTTTGTATTTTTAGTAGAGACGGGGTTTCACTGTGTTAGCCAGGATGATCTTGATCTCCTGACCTTGTGATTCGCCACCTCGGCCTTCCAAAGTGCTGGGATTACAAGCATGAGCCACTGTGCCCTGCCTTATTTATTTATTTATTTATTTATTTGTGATGGATTCTTGCTCTGTTGCCCAGGCTAAAGTGCAGTGGTGCTATCTCTGCTCACTGTAACCTCAGCCTCCTGAGCTCAAGAGAGTCTTCTGTCTCAGCTGGAATTATAGGCATCCACCACCTCACCAGGTTAATTTTTGTGTATTTAGTAGAGACGGGGTTTCACCATGATGGCCAGGCTGGTCTTGAACTCCTGACCTCAGGTGATCCACCCGCCTCAGCCTCCCAAAGTGCTGGAATTAAAGGCATGAGCCACCACACCTGTCTAGTTTATTTATTTATACTTGTCTTGTTCCAAGATTAATTTTGTAGTAAGTTTATTTCCTGGGCAAGTGTAGAAAGCAGTTCTCTTATAAAACTAGTTAACTGCAAACAACATGTCGTTATAGTCATTGGACCTGGGAGTAAGCAGGCATTTGCTTTAGAAAACTGGGAACCTGAACAGGCCCTTCTGGGAAAAAAAAAAAGGATCTTCCACCCACAATGGGAGGTGATCTGAGGAAGTCTAGCAGTGGGCTGAAAAAGCTGAGGAAGATTTTAGGCTTCTTGCAGCACGTAGGCAAATGAAACTGGAAGCAAATACACCAGTTTATAAGGTAGAGAAGAGTAAAGAGCCCAGGACGGCAAAAGGAAGCTCCTAGTTCGTCCTAAAACTGCGAGCCCTTCCTAGAACTTGTGTCATAAAATACCCTGATGTTTGGAACTGTAATCACAGTGGAAACGTGGGGCAGAAACTGACCTGTCCAATAAGCATCATCTGTCCTGGTGATACGGCAAACAGACACCCTTTCCACTTTTTTTTTTCAGGCATCATTTCACATAAATTAGCTTTCTCATCTCAACTGACTGACTTGGCAGAAACAAATCTACATGCTGTAGAGGAGAGAAGGCAGGGGAATAGTTCAGAGGAGTGGAAAGAGGTAAGTAGAAGAATTGGGCGGTTTACTAAATTATAGGTGCCAGCACCATCATATGCCCAATTTACTGAAAAATCCAGATTGTAATTTTTGAAATTAGGAACGAGAGAAGTCGAGCTGTTCCACGTCATATTAGGCATAAGAGTAATTCTTAAGATTTTTGTTAAGAGCTACCTTTGAGAATATGATGATAACCATAGACTCTTAGCCAAGAAAAAAAAATGTACATATGACTTACACACAAACCCTTTTTTTTTTTGTTTTTTTGAGAAATATTTCACTCTTCTTGCCCAGGCTGGAGTGCAATGGCGCGATCTCGGCTCACGGCAACCTCAGCTTCCCAGGTTCGAGATTGTCCTGCCTCAGCCTCCGGAGTAGCTGGGATTACAGGCATGCACCACCATGCCAGGCTAATTTTTTGTATTTTCAGTAGAGACGGGGTTTCACCACATTGGCCAGGCTGGTCTCCGACTGCTTACCTCAGGTGATCCGCCCACCTCGGCAGGCGTGAGCCACCTTGCTCGACCTGTTACTATTCTTGCTTTAGACAGAAACTTCCTTAATTTTTCCTTACAGAATGTGGCAGAGAGTGCTAGTTGCCTTCCAATATCCATTTCTTCCTTCTGTATTAGTCACCCTAGCTATATGACTGTGGGGTTTTTTTTTGTTTGTTTGTTTGTTTGTTTTGCCTCCCCTGCAGCTAGGCATGGCTATGTGACTAAGCTTTAAGCCAATGATTTGTAAGTGCTATGCTATGTGGGCCTTCCACAAATTTTTCTTTCCCTCTCTCCCTCCCTCCCTATCTTTCTCTCTCTCTCTCTCTCTTTTTCCTTCCTTCCTTCTTTTCTTTTCTTCTTGTCTCACTCTAATGCCCCGGCTGTAGTGTAGTTGGGCGTCTCAGCTCACTGCAACCTCCCACTCTCAGATCCCGGTTCAAGCAATTCTCTTGCCTCAGCCTCCTGAGTAGCTGGGATTACAGGCATGCACCACCATGCCCAGTTAATTTTTGTGTTTTTAGTAGAAACAGGGTTTCATCATGTTGGCCAGGCTGGTCTTGAACTCCTGACCTTGTGATCAGCCTGCCTTGGCCTCCCAAAGTGCTGGAATTACAGGCATGAGCCACCACACCCAGCCAATTTTTTTGTATTTTTAATGGAGATGGGGTTTCACCATGTTGGCCAGGCTGGTCTCGATTTCCTGATCTCAGGTGATCCTCTTGCCTCAGCCTCCCAAAGTGTTGGGATTACAAGTGTGAGCCATTATGCCCAAACTCCCCACACCAATTTTTATTTTTTTCTTTTCCCCTCTCCACCCTGCTTTCTGGAGACCCAATAGCTGGAGATCAATAGCCATCCTAGGCCATGAAGGTGGAGATGATGGCCAGTGTTGTCTGTTGACTTCCTTACTGGAAGTTTCACAAAAACAGGAGCTTTTTTTTTTTTTTTTATCTTGGTCAAAGCAACATCCCCATTAGTTAAAAAGTATGTAACATGTGCTAAGAGCTCAGGTATTGCATGGATAGTGAATGTATGAGTTAACTCTGGACCCATATAAAGTCTCAGCTTCTTTCACAGAATCAAACTCTTGCTTAATTCAAAGCACATTCCTCCTACTTGCTTTTCTTTGCTCTCCCAGACTTGCCACTGTTATAGGATTTTTCTTAATGCTCTCTAATATTCCCTTCATTCAAAATGTTTTAAAATCTATTTCTATGATAATGCTTCCCAATAAAAATAGATTTTAAAAAGTTCAAAATTTTTCAGTTTTTGAGGTTTTGGAAATCTATTTTTGTGTGTGTCTGTTGTTAAATGCAGGCATTGTTTTGTACCTTAAAATAGGCACCGTCTCAAGTCTACAAGAATCATCCAAAAAGGTATCTAATGAGATTCTTAGGACTTCGGATTTTTTTTTTTTTTTTTTTTTTT
>NW_016107506.1:976770-989690 GCF_001604975.1 Cebus imitator
GCTTTGTTAGAGCTAGTTTTCTGAGTTATTTTTTTTGAGATGGAGGAGTCTTGCTCTGTTGCCCAGGCTGGAGTGCAGTGGTCTGATCTTGGCTCTCTGCAACTTCTGCCTCCCAGGTTCAAGTGATTCTCCTGCTTTAGCCTCCCAACTAGCTAGGACTACAGACACATGCCACCATGCCTGGCTAATTTTTGTATTTTTAGTAGAGATGGGGTTTCACCATGTTGGTCAGGCTGGTCTTGAACTCCTGACCTCAAGCAATTCACCTGTCTTGGCCTCCCAAAGTGCTGGGGTTACAGGTGTGAGCCACTGTGCCAGGCCCAGACAATATTATTTTAACACAGAATGGAGTCACTAGGTCCTGAGGATTTAACCAGATGTTGGTGACTGAAACTGAACTTTGTTGAATCCTTTCTCCTTCTATTAGCTTTCCACATTTCAACATATTACCTGTTTTGCCCTCAAACTTTACTTAAATCCTTTCAACAGAATTAAATTAAGTACTAATTCGGCCAGATGTGGTGGCTCACACCTGTAATCCCAGCATTTTGGGAGGCGGAGGTGGGAGGATCACGAGGTCAGCAGATCGAGACCATCCTAGCTAACACGGTGAAACCCCGTCTGTACTAAAAATACAAAAAATTAGCCAGGCGTCGTGGAACGCGCCTGTACTCCCAGCTACCGGGGAGGCTGAGGCAGGAGAATTAGTTTGAACCCAGGAGGTGGGGGTTGCAGTGAGCCGAGATCATGCCACTGCACTCTAGCCTGGGCAACAGAGCGAGACTCTGTCTCAGAAAAAGAAAAAAAAAAAAAAGTGGAAATATACAACGTCACTTCCTCCCTAAGCTTGACTTCTACCTTTTATTTTCTGATCATCATGGTCAGGGCCTCTCACCCAGAGCAGTCATGTAAGCTTGTGGAAGTAACTTCTGCGTCCCAGTTCTTCTATAAAACCTGTAAAATGGGATTGTTTTTAAGGGTTAAATGAATACACCACAGTTGGAATAGTGTCTGGCACATAGTGCTTGCCAAATGGTTTTCATGGAATCAAGACTGTGGTACCCCACTGCATGGTTCTCACTTTTGTGTGAGAAAATCGTGCTTTATGTGCTGTTTTTAGTACAAAAAGGGAAATCTGGAAGTCCCTGCCTAGAGGAGAGAAACAGGAAAGAAAAGGGAGTTGGTGAGTCCCAGCATTTCAGAGCTGGCAGGGACGAGTTAGGTCCCTATTTTATCGACAAGGAAGTGGAAGGGTGACGTGTCCTCGAGTCTCATTCAAGACCCACAGTGACAACTCTTTACGGAGAGTAGGACCAGGGCCCCAGTGTTGCTAAGCTCACGTTGCAGGTGAAAACTAACGCTCATTGGAAGACAGGGGCGGAGCATTTAATTACAAAAACAGTTAACAATTTGGGTGTAACCAAGTTCAGTGAGCAAACGAAAGCTGTCAGAGTCGGAAAAAGTGTTGCTAATGGAATGCTTTCTTTATTAACAACGGCTTTCTACAGAGATCATTGACACAGCTTCCAGTTGCAAATGCCAGTACGCTTCCAGCAAGACCGGAAAGGTCCCAGCAGCCCGCGATGAATGAAAACCGGAGTCCAGGGCAAGCTGCGTAAAAGGCGGAGCAACCTCCAGGCGGGGGCGGGGCAGTGGGTCACGTGCCTGGGCTCCGCCGGAAGGGAACTCTAAGCGTGATTGGTTCCTCCTAACCAGGTGACCGCAGGTCGCGTTCCGGTTGGCAGGCACTGGCCAGGGCCGGCGGCCCTCAGTCCGTAGGCGGCGGCGGAAGGAGGAGGAGCTCCGGCCGCGCTCTCTCCCGGCAGTGGCTGCGCCTCACAGCGCTTGTTGGGTTCCCCACCCCTTTTAAATAAGCCGGGCTGGTCACCGCCCTCGCAGACAAGTCAGCTCAGGGGGAAGCGGCGGTAGCGCGGCGGCGGGGGTGCGGCCGAGGCCCGAGCCCTGCCCGGGGCCGGGCCGCGGGGCTGGCAGGCGAACCGCTGGCGAGCCGCGGGCGAGGCAGTGTCTGCTTTCGTGGTGCAGCCCCGGCATAGCCCGGGGCTGCCGGTGCCGGCCGCGCCATTGTTGGGGGAGGGGGTGGCTGCTGAGGGCCGTGTAATAGGGGGCGAGCTAAGGCACCGGCGGCGGCGGAGAGAAGCGGAGGCGCCCCATGGGGAACACGCTGACCTGTTGCGTGTCCCCCAATGCCAGCCCCAAGATGGGCCGGCGCGCGGGGTCGGCGGAGCTGTACTGCGCTTCCGACATCTACGAGGCGGCGTCGGGAGACGGGTTGACGGTAGCGCCCGCTGCTGTGGAGCCTGCCGAGTTGGATTTCGGAGAGGGCGAGGGCCACCACCTGCAGCACATCAGCGACCGTGAGATGCCCGAAGGTAAGGAGGCGGCGGATGCCATCAGCCCTCGGGCGCACCTCTGCCCGCCGCCTCCCCCATGGTCCCCCGGGAGGCATCCGCCGCTTCGGGCTCCTTCCTGCCGGTAACCGGCTTTCCCGGGGCTGGGCTCCGGGACGAAGGCTGGCTCTGCCTCGCGTCCCCACCCCTTATTCTTTCCCTACTGCGTCTGGCCAGTTTTTTTCCTCCTCCCTACCCGAACGCCCAGTTCTTGCTCCCTCTTCCCATTCTCCCAAGCTGGCTTGGGACCCTCTAGTCCGCCGCCCTTCTTGTTTGTGGCTCTGTTCATTGTCTGGTGGGATTTTGCTAAGACTTTTTGGGTATATTGTTTCCCTTTTCTCAATGGAAACTCAAATACCTCAACTCAGGAGTACTCATCCCATTCCCTCCCTTAACCCACCCAGATGGTACCTAAGTGAAGGAGCCAGGTAAGGGCCTGATTGTTCCCTTCTTCCCATCCGTGAAGGTAGCTGATGCCCGCGACAGTTTAGACCCAGATGTTTGGGAATTTCTTATTTAGACTCAAAATAGTGGTTGCCATATGAGACACTATATGGTATTCCTAACAGGTTAAGTGGCTTGAAAGAAGTTGCTTTATTCTTTCCAACTATAATTTGAACATAGAAAGAAAATGGGGGGGGGGGCGTAAAATGGCTGTGAAAGGTGTGAAATGTTATTAACCAGGAGTGCAAAAAAGTTTGCCTGCTTGCCTTCCTTCTTCCCTTCCTCTCTCTCTCCTTTCTTTTCTTTCTTTCTTTCCTTTCCTTTTAATTTCTTTTGTTTGTTTTCTTTCTTTTCTTTCTTTTTTGGAGTCTCACTCTGTAGCCCATGCTGGAGTGCAGTGGCAGGATCTCGGCTCACTGCAACTTCCGCCTCCCAGGTTCAAGCGATTCTCCTGCCTCAGCCTCCCGAGTAGCTGGAATTACAGGGGTGTGCCACCACGCCTGGTTAATTTTTGTCTTTTTGGTAGAGACAGGGTTTCGCCATGTTGGTCAGGCTAGTCTCAAACTCCTCCTGACCTCGTGTTCCGCCTGCCTTGGCCTCCCAAAGTTCTGGGATTACAGGAGTGAGGCACCGCTCCTAGCAGTTGTTTTTAACCCAGAGGAGTTTAGCCACAAACTAAACTCTGATTAGTTTAAAATTCCCACAGTGACAGAAATACATCTGCAGCCATTCTCTGGTGACTTAACAGGCTTCATTACCTCCCTCTCTAAAAGAGATGTGGGGTGATTCATGGCCAGAAGTTTCAAAAGAGACAAAACATAAATTCAGACTTTAATTTGTAATGTAATGGTTTGGAAGTTAAAATGCTAGACCCTGCCTGCTCGAGAGCGTTTGTTTCCATGGCTCCTCCTCCTGCCAATAGAGTCCTGATCAAAGATGAGACTGTTGGAGTTCGTCAGACTCTATAAACAGTTGGAGTAGGGGTGAGGAGAGGGGAAACGTTTAGTTTTTTGCCTATAGAATTTTGGAAAGAGATAAGTCTAGGTAAAAATAATTCCAGGTAACAACGTGGTTTTTTTTTTTTTTTTTTTTTTTTTTGGGGACGGAGTTTCGCTCTTGTTACCCAGGCTGGAGTGCAATGGCACGATCTCGGCTCACCACAACCTCCGCCTCCTGGGTTCAGGCAATTCTCCTGCCTCAGCCTCCTGAGTAGCTGGGATTACAGGCACACACCACCATGCCCAGCTAATTTTTTGTATTTTTTTTTAGTAGAGACGGGGTTTCACCATGTTGACCAGGATGGTCTCGATCTCTTGACCTCGTGATCCACCCGCCTCGGCCTCCCAAAGTGCTGGGATTACAGGCTTGAGCCACCGTGCCCGGCCACAACGTGGTTTTTAATAAAAATTCCTTCGAAGTAGAAAAACATGGTAACATAAAGATGTTTAAATCCAGTGGGCTCATTTGTTTCATTTAAATGCCAGAGATTTCATTATTATAGAAGAAATATTTTAGAGCTCTTCTATTTAAACTTTGCTTGGGCTCTTAATTTCTTTAAAAGTTAGAATAATTAAGCTTCATGATGGATGTGCCTTTGTAACTGGGAACTACTGTACTCACTTTGCAGAGTATTCAAACATTGTGAAGGAATGAACAAATATGTGAGTGTATAATATTTATACACAAAGCATGTAAGTACTTGTGAAAACTTAATGCTCTCAGTGGTGTCGGGTAAACCTCTGAGTGATTTTACACACCATTTAGTAGATTTACCACACATGTTCATGTACATTTAATTTAGCCCTTCCAAAATAAGGCCTGTGTATATTCCCCCCGTGTTGCTAATGAAGAAATAAAGAGTTAGGTATCTGGAATGGCTATGTAAGACAGCCACTGAACAGACTAAGATTCTTAGTTCCCAGACTGACATGGAGGTGAGATATGCCAAATTCAGTTCTTAAAAAACTTTTAATAACCCAGAATGCATTGTATGTTTTACCCATAAAGTAGTTCTATCTTTGAGAACTTTTTTTACTTCGGTCTTGATTAGTTCCTTTCAAAGTTTATTTTACGCAATTCAGAGGCAACATTTACATCTCTTTTTTTTTTTTTTAAGAGAAAGAGTCTTACTATGTTGACCAGGCTGGCCTCAAACTCCTGGCCTGGGCTCAAGCAGTCCTCCCACCTCAGCCTCCTGAATAACTGAGACCACAGTGTGTGCCATCTTGCCTGGCTTCATCTTATGTCTATACATTCATTTCAGTGGACAAGAATAAAAGTAGAGGTAACAAAATGGCCTAAATATACCCATCAAATAAACAAGTTGATAAATTTTAAAGAGTTTGTTCGATAACTGTGAATTGAAGCTGAGAATGCCCTGGACAGAGGAATATTAGGATGAAGCTGGCGAGAGGGCAGGTAAGGTGACAGGCAGTAAGCATAGGATGATGATAAGGAGTACTAAATCAGAAAAGTTGAAAAAATAGAAATTGCAAACAGAATTTACCACTGTGTATTAGTATGACAGCTACATTTTTATGTCAGTTTGTCTCAAAATTTATTTTTGTGGCATTTAATAAAGTGATAATAGAAATCTCAATTTCGGCATTTGCCTATTATTCTTAAGTTTCCATAGGAACATGGCCAGAACACCAAATATAAAGTATAGACACATTGAAAGTTTGCTTTTAATATCTTTATTTCAGACAATTTTATATCAGTCTCCCTGGAAACAGAAATTCCTACTTAGATGTAAATCATTTGGCCTGGTGTGGTGGCTCACGCTGGAAATCCCAGCACTTTGGGAGGCTTAGATGGGTGGATCACAAGGTCAGGAGTTCGGGACAAGCCTGGCCAGCATGGTAAAACACTGTCTCTACTAAAAATACAAAAAATAGCTGGTCATGGTGGCACGCACCTGTAATCTCAGCTACTCAGGAGACTGAGGTAGGAGAATTATTTGAACCTGGGAGACAGAGGTTGCACTGAGCCAAGTTTGTGCCACTGCACTACTGGGCAACAGAGCAAAACTCGGTCTCAAACAAAAAGAAACCAACCAAACAAAAAAAAAGCATTTTAGCTTTTCTACAATGAAGAATTATTTTTGTTACTTAAACAAAAATCATACATAAGTGACACTGGGCTTTATTCTTCAAGTTATTTAGCTCTTGTTGCTCAGGCTGGAGTGAAATGGTGCAATCTTGGCTCACTGCAACCTCCGCTTCCCAAGTTCAAGCGATTCTCCTGCCTCAGCCTCCTAAGTAGCTGGGATTACAGGTGTGCGCCACCCCGCCCGACCGATTTTTTTGTATTTTTAGTAGAGTTGAGGTTTCACCATGTTGGCCAGGATGGTCTCAAACTGAGCTGAGGCGATCCACCTGCCTCAGCCTCCCATAGTGCTGGGATTATGGGCATGAGCCACTGTGTCTGTCCTCTTCAAGCTGTTACAAAGAGGTGTTCCTAAGAACCTAAACGTTTCAGATAGACTCAAAAGTATTTTATACTACCTTGCCTTTATTTAACAGTGTATCTAATATAACTGATGGTGGTATCAGTAGCACAAAATAAGATACTAAGATCTTGTTGTCATATTTTATTAATATACTTGGCTTTTCATATACTTTTTTATGTTCTGACTTTAGGAGCTTTGCTAAATTGCTGGCTAAAGGTGCTCTTTGAAGTGACCCTTTCTATTCCGTCCCTGATGGGTGGAGGTAGGGGAAAGAATTGGGAATATGATGTGGAAAAACCTCTGAGCAACAGATCTTTCCTCTTTCCAGTAGCTATTTTAAATCCTTTTTTTTTTTTTTTTTTGGATAACAATATGTTTGATGTAAAAGACTTAGAAAATACAGAAAAGTCATTGATTATATGCAGAATACTGAGTTAACTTTTATTAATATTTTGGTTTTTGATTTTTTTGTCTGCATATGAATATAACATTTTATTTTAGAAAAAGGAGATCATTCTATATGAGCTGCTTCATAACTTACAGAAGTGAAATGATGACATAAGTTCCTGAACCACTGCTTGACATCTAGAGAGTGCTCCAGGATATCTTTCCATGCCAGGACACCCTGCTGTATCTCATGCCTTTAGTAACTGCTTAGTGTACCATCAGATGGTTGGAGTGTCATTTATGTACTTATCCTTTGTGATTGGACATCTTTTATAGTAACATCATAGTCTCATTGTATTTAATTTCGAGGGTACTGATAAAAACGTTTTGATGACTGATGACTTGTACCTCCCTATGGAATTCAGATGGTTAAGTCTATGAATTGAGTCATTTTTTATAGTTAAGATATTTTAGTATTCAATGTTCTTATGCCAAATTGAAGTCAGCATTTACTTTTACCTAGACATCAGAATTCATCGTTTGTTTTTTTGTTTCTTGGTAGCCTATCTTGCATCTTTAGTTTGAATAGCTACCACTTTAAAAGATTTGATGCTGTCTTAGATGACAAATCAAGACAGAGCGTTAGAAGAAATCTTAAAAGATGTGGGAAAACTGGGAGAAACTTGATTAGTTTTGGGTATGCTGAAACAGATGTTAATTGAGTACCTTTATGGGTGGCCAGGCTGTGTTCCAGATTCAGAGCCCCATGCTAACACTGATCCTTAAAGTGAGAGGAAGCCTTGTGAGGATGGTTGGGGAGAGCCAGGAGTCTACACAGACAGTTACTTGAGAGTTCCTTGAATGGGAGCAAACTTGGTTTTGGCAAAGGACAGAAAGACACAGGGTGGCTGCAGAAGAGTGAAAAGGGTGCCAAGAAGACCATGGTGGGTTAAGGCCATGTATGCATAGTAGGTCTTGGCAAAGAATGTATACTTTAGTTGTGATAGGAAACCATTGGAGGATTACAGCCTGGGAAATACTTTAAATTATTTTTTAAAAAGTAATTAATTTTTTTTGAGACAGAGTCTCACTCTGTTGCCCAGGCTGGAGTACAGTGGCATGATCTTGACTCACTGCATCCTCTGCCTCCCAGGTTCAAGTGATTCTCCTGCCTCAGCCTCATGAGTAGCTGGGACTACAGGCACATGCCACCATGTGCTCGGGAGGCTAATTTTTTTTGTATTTTTAGTAGAGACAGGGTTTCACCGTGTTAGCCAGGATGATCTCGAACTCCCAACCTTGTCATCCTCCCCTTCTTGGCCTCCCAAAGTGCTAGGATTACAGGTATGAACCACCGTGCCCAGCCAGTATTTTCAATTCTTTAAGAAAAAGATCAGATGGTGGGTCATGCCTATAATCCCAGCAGTTCAGGAGGCTGAGGCAGGAGAATTGCTTGAGCTCAGGAGTTGGAGACCAGCCTGGGCAACATAGTGAGACCCTGCCTCTACAAAAAGTAAATTAGCCGTGTGTGGTGGCACACATCTGTAGAGTGAGACTATCTAAAAAAAAAAAAATAGCTGTAAAAGTAAGTAACAAAGTGATGAATAGACAAGTCACCGAAAAATAAGTGCAAATGATTTTCAAACACAGCTTCACACCTAAGAGAAATACAAATGAAAACCATGCTGTGACTTCTTTCCTGTTAGGAGAAGATCCAAAAACTTGACGATGCATTCTTCGGTGTGGCTGTGAAGAGAGTTGCATTTGTATATTGCTGATGGAAATGCAAAGTGGTTTGACTCCATAAAGGGAAATTTGGCACAATCTCACAACAGTGCAAATGCATTTAATCCAGAAATCCTACTTTGAGGAATTTATCCTGAAGGCATACCCCATAAATATGAAATAACATGTGAATAAGATTTTTGTCATATTATTTTCAATAGCTAAATATTAGAAATAATATGTCTAGTAAGGGACTGGTAAAATAAACTGTTATATTCACACAGAGGAGAGCTATGGAGCTATTAAAACAAACAAATCTCTCTTTACTGCTATGGAGTGATATCCAGGATATGTTACATAAAAAAAAATGAACATACAGTAATGTATGAAATAATATGTATTTGCTTATTTAAAACAACAACACAGAAGAATTCTTGATGATGGTGTGTGACTATTTTCCCCTTAACTTCAGGGGCAGCCAAAGTGCATATTTGCTCAAGGTGTTATTTTGGTATGTGCTTTTCAATGAATACTAACTGTTCACTTTTGCTTTTAATTTGTGAAAACTTTGTTTTGTCATTTGTTGTGCATTATGTGGTATATAGATAGCAATTGCTTTTTTTTTTTTTTTTCTGAGATGGAGTTTCTCTCTGTCGCCCAGGCGGGAGTGCAGTAGCTCAGTTGTGGCTCACTGCAACCTCCACCTCCTGGGTTCCAGCAATTCTCCTGCCTTAGCCTCCTGAGACTACAGGCATGTGGCACCATACCCAGCTAATTTTTGTATTTTTAGTAGAGATGGGGTTTTGCCTTCTTGACCACGCTGGTCTTGAACTCCTGACCTCAGGTGATCTACCCACCTCAGCCTCTCAAAATGCTGGGATTACATGTGTGAGCCAGTGAGTCCGGCCTATAGCAATTGTTCTTGCATTTCGTATTATTCTCACTATATTTTGAGTTACGTAGTATAGGAATTATACTTGTTTTACATATGAGAAAACAGGCTTTGAGAGGTGTAAATTGAGTTTTCCAAAGTTTTTTAAATTTGTTTTTTTTGTTTTTGAGATGGTCTTTCTCTGTTGCTGAGGCTGGAGTGCAGTGGTGTGATCATTGCTCACTGTAGCCTCCACTTCCTGGGCTCAGGTGATCTCCTGCCTCAGCCTCCCAAGTAGCTGGGACTAAGAGTTGGTTTTAACAGATAAAACTTGGTAGATCAAGAATGTAAATTTCAGATATATGGCACATAGGATTAGAATTTATAGAATGACTCATGGGCTTCTTTGGATACTGTCTTTTTCCACTTTTTTTTTTTCAGTTAATAAAGCTTTAGAGTTAAAACAGTAACATTGGATAATGAAAAATGAAATGGAGGTACTTGTAACCCAGACTTTTTTTTTTTTTTTTTCTTAATGAGACAAGGTCTCAACTATGTCTGTCACCCAGGCTGGAGTGCAGTGGTGCCATTATAGCTCACTGTAACCTCAAATCCCTGGGCTAAGATGTCTTGCTACTTCAGCCTCCCAAATACCTGGGACTACAGGCATTTGCCTCCACACCCAGCTAATCTTTTTAAAAAATTTTATAGAGATGGGGATCTCTTCTATGTTGCCCAAGCTGGTCTTGAACTCCTGTCCTCAAGCGATCCTTCTGCCTCAGCCTCCCAATGTGCTGGTATTACAGGTGTGAGTCACTGTACTCCACCCAGAAATAGTCTTAAAAGTCTAAAAAAAAAAAGGAGTTAAATGCTATTAAGAAATACACAGGGTACAGTATAGTATAACATAGGAAATGTCACACCTCAGTCAAAATCACTAAAACATAGATTGAGGAATAAAAGTCAGTTAAAGCAAGACTGAGCACTGACACAGAAGGAGGTAGAGAAGTGGTTTGGAAACCAGAGTTAGGTTTGTCAGAAGCTGGGAAATGAAGTCACGCTCTTCATTTCCTAGCTTCTGACGATCCGAACTCTGGTTAGGCGTGAGGGAGCATGAGACTGGAGCTTGGCCGTGTACTGTGTGCCCTCAGATGAGGCAGCGCAGCTCAAGACCATCAGGTAAAACTTGTCTGATGGGTGGAACATGTGAACTTAAGTAAAATCTCAGACTTTACATCATAATTGAGAGATTTGAAATGTTTGTGTTATGGACCGTAAGACTAATACAATGTGCAGTATGATAGAGCAGGTCAGTAAATGCAGTAAGCCTTTAAATAAACAGATGCCCAGCAGTTGGCCCAGAAACTGCAGGTATCTCCTGTTTAGTTGGGATATATTGAAGTCAATATATTGAAATCCACCTCTTTCGCTGAAATATTCTGTCCTGTGTTACTTTCTTGGTTCCTGCCCTCTCCCTTTAATATTTTGACAAGAAAAATAATTTATTTACAGTTTACAATTGCATAATTTTAACACTTTTAGCCTTTAGTAATGTATTTTATGTATTCTGAGTTCCATATTTTTACATTTTTAACATCTGTGGAATTGAGATGGCTGAAGGATTCAGGGAAAAGCAGTGTTCAATGTCAGTGGATCTTACAGGTTTCTTCTTCTGAGGGATGTTTACATTAAGACCTGAGTTTAATTTTTTTTTCATATTTGCCCCCCATCATACTCTCATGCTGTCAAATTAAGTTGCAATTTAAATTGATAATACAAAAATGGTGGGTCTTAAAATACCATTTTAGTCATAACCTCTAACCATGATATTGAAAAGCATTTCTTGTAGTTTCAAACATTCTTAGGAGTTTTAAAAAAAAAAAATAATTTTTGAAGGGATTCACATATAAGTTGCATGGTAATTGATGAGTTTCTATTTTCCGGACATTTCTCTAAAATCTGTATGTGCATGTTTGTGGGGCCTAATGCTTTGCTTAATATTTGGCAGTCTTACCTTTGTGATAGTGAGAATCGAGTAGTATCATTCATCAGAGTCTCCCTAGCTTCTTGAGGAAAGAGTTAATGGACAGTGCAGAAATGATACTGTGTGTGTGTGTGTGCATGGCTTAAATGTCCATTCTGTAAAGTAGCAATGTGTGGTATTTGTTGTTAGTGCAAGTTATATAAGAAATTGTGGTATCAAATAAATAATTTCAAGTTAGAGCCATGGTGATGTTCCTCATACACATCAGTAGGGGTTTTTTTTTTTTTTTTTTAAGCATCCAAAGCTGTGATAGGAGCTAAAACTCGTATAATTGGTGACATTATATCCTAATATACCCTTACCTCCTTTAGAAAGCAACTGAGCACTATATATTGAGCCATGAAAACAATCTGACTTTTTGGTCTGATCATCCCATGTTTGAAAAATCTTTCCTAAGGAGATTTAAAAAATAATCTTAAAATATTGTAAAAATGAAGGTTTTCCTCATAAGAACAGAACTTTGTAAGTACCTAAGTCAACAATACGGGATTGGCTGAGTAAAGTATAGCAATAATACTTGATGGGCAATTATTTATCCATTACACAGTAAATATTTTCCATTGGAGTGGAGATCATTTGTAAAATAAGACATAAGTTGTATATGGATTAGAGCTATATTTTTTAACATGCATGAGAAAAGCAACTTAAGGCTGGGCACGGTGGCTCACACCTGTAATCCCAACACTTTGGGAGGCCAAGGCAGGCGGATCACAAGGTCAGGAGTTTGAGGCCAGCCTGGCCAACATAGTGAAACCCCGTCTGTACTAAAAATACAAAAATTAGCCGAGCATGTAGTTCCAGCTACTTGGGAGGCTCAGGCAGGAGAATCACTTGAACCAGAAAGGTGGAGGTTGCAGTGAGCCAGGATCAGGCCATTGTACTCCAGCTGGGCAACAGAGCAAGACTTCATCTCAAAAACACAAAAAAAGAAAAAGAAAAGCAACTTGAAGTACTGGTGGTGAGTTTTTAATTTATAATTCGTAATTTGTAAATGAAGCATTATTTTGACTCTTGCAAATTTCTGTTCATGGTAAAATATTAAAGGAATAAGCTAGAGACTTTTACCTATCCCCACCTTTAGTATGATCACATCAGTATTGCTGATAAACCAGGCATCTTACTTGCAAGTTCAAAAAAATCTATCTCAAAATAGTTTAAAAAATTTTTAAAAAAATTGTATAACCAGGGATTCACATGGTCAGTTAGGTACTACTTGACCCAGGGATTAGGTGATCTCAGCATCTGTCTCAGTTCTGCTCTTCTGTTAAGCTCTCCTGAAAAGGCACCCTTCGTGATGCCAAAGGGAGCCACTGGTGGCAGCTCCTGGCTGATCAACAGTGCTAGAGTACAGCTCTGCCTTTCTCCTCTGGTCTTGGGAAGTCCCATGAGAAATGTAATTGATTAGCTAGTTGTAAGTCACATGCCCACCCGAAAACCCCTGAGTTGAGGGAATGTCAGCTTCTTATTTGGACTAATTTGGATTTTTTCTCTGTATGTTATCATTTCTTTTATCCCAGCTGCCTTGAATATTTCTTTCTTTGAGACATAATCTTAAAGCTGTCTCTACCTAAAGCTTTTTTTTTTTTTTTT
>NW_016107506.1:990690-1006251 GCF_001604975.1 Cebus imitator
GGAGGCGGAGGTTGCGGTGAGCCGAGATCGCGCCATTGCACTCCAGCCTGGGTAAAAAAAGAAAAACTCCGTCTAAAAAAAAAAAAAAAAAAAAAAAAAAAAAAAAATAAAATTTTAAGAAAAAAAAAAAAAAAAAAAAAAAAAAAAAAAAAAAAAAAAACAATAAAAAAAAAAAAAAAAAATTAAATAAAAAAAAAAATAAAATTTTAAAAAAGCTTTAGGTAGAGACAGCTTTGAAAGTCTCTGCCGTCGTTTTGTGTGCAAATGATTTTATTTTTCCAAATAGCTTAATATTGTCACATCATATTTTCAAGATGTAGCAAAACTTTAAACATAATTTTTGTGTGCGTTTTTTACATAAGAATAGTTTTCTCCAAAAGCAGTTTAATAAACTTCAGATCAGTGAAGGAATTTCCATGGAGAACAAAGCAGTTGGTTTAGGTATGTTAAGTTTTTAGTGATCTGGCAGTACTATGAAAATTGATGATTCATATTTTTTTAACCAGTAAGTCCCAAATTATGTTCATATAAGATTCTAGCCAAATTACTTTGAAGGGAGAAAACTATTCTAGGTAGATAAATTTGTGAAATGCTGAGCTAGACAGTATTCACTACTAAACTGATTAATTTTTAATATATCAATGTGCATTTTGATTTTGTAAGAGCCAGGGATAAAGTATATTATCATTTGACCACTAAATCGCTTTTTTAAAAGTAAAGCAATTATATTAATATGTAGTTTTGGGAAGCGTTGCCTTAATTGTTACTCTGGATCTTGGCCTGGTTTCTTACAAGATTGGTTAAGATGAGTGGCTTGAAATAGACCTTTCTGGGCTGGCCACGGTGACTCACCCCTGTAATCCCAGCACCTTGGGAGGCCAAGGTGGGTGGATCACCTGAAGTCAGGAATTTGAGACCAGCCTATCCAACATGGTGAAACCCCATTTCTACTATAAATAAAATTAGCAGGCATGTGGTGGTGGGCCCTGTAATCCCAGCTACTTGGGAGACTGAGCCAGGAGAATTGCTTGAACCAGGGAGGTGGAAGTTGCAGTGAGCCGAGATTGTCCCACTGTATTCCAGCCTGGGCGACAGAGCAAGACTCCATCTCAGAAAAGGACCTTGCTGAAGAATATCATAGATTCTTCTTTTTTCCCCTCATGATAACTTTTATTATCCCATAAAGTTTGTTTCATGAAAATTCAAGAGGCTGTTTTGTAATCTTGCTTAAATATATTATCCAACTTCGGTGCAAGGTGGACTGTAGGCAGATTTATCTTGACATAGATGGGGCAAAATTTTTTAGAAACAGCCCTAAGATCTGCTCCAAAACGTACTCTTGATGAAACACCAAATTAACTGTGCTGTTAGAAGGAAGAAGTGAGAAATTGAGGGCAAAAGTTAATCATTTTCTAACATGTTCCTATATTTGCAACATAGAACTTTTATTCAGTCCTCTTGAATGTGCCATAATGAATAACCCCCCAAAAAACCACAGCTAACCAAATTAGTTCACTGGTTGAGTGGAGTTAGAATTAGCCATTTGATTGTCTAAAGAACATTTGCCAAAAACAGCTCTTTGTTTTACCACATTTGATGTGTTGAGCTGGTGCCTAACAGTAATTGGCCACAGCATCACTTGCTACTTGGGATTGTTTTTGAAATGTGCTAGCAATAGCAACAGATAGGAGAGTGGTTATATTTCTATTTGATCTAAATTTCATCTAAAATTTGAATCAGATTATTTAGGCACAGATTTTTTATTAAAAGTCTCAGACATAGCCTGGTTTTGTTCCACATGGTGTGGAGAGATTCTACAGTTTTGCATTCCCCAGTATCATTTCTGTATTGTTATATTTATTTCCTTCATATTTATTATTTAAAACTTCTCTGAAGACTGTTAAAAGTTATTAAAATGGGTGTGTATCTATTTCAAAAATCATTTTTTCTATTCACCGAAAGTATCACATCTTCTTCCTCCTCTTATATAGATTTAGCTTTGGAGTCAAACCCTTCTGACCATCCAAGGGCAAGCACAATTTTCCTGAGCAAATCTCAAACAGATGGTAAGACAATACTGTTTTTTCCTCCAAGGAAAAGACTGAAAACTTTTCTATTTTATTGGTTGCATTATAGAAAGTATTTAGAAGAACAGATATATTTAAAAATTTCATATGTTCACTTATTTTAATATATGATATACTTCCTTTAGTTGTGATTGTTTAGTAATAACATGTAGACCTTCTATTTACAGGTTTTGCCACATTTTTATCAACACAATTAATTGGCCACATGATTCAGTAACATGGATTTTATTTATTTATTTATTTATTTATTTTTGGGAGTTTTACTCTTGTTGCCCAGGCTGGAGTGCAATGGCGCAATCTCGGCTCACCCCAGCCTCCGCCTCCCAGGTTCAAGCGATTCTCCTGCCTCAGTGTCCTGAACAGCTGGGATTACAGGCATGTGCTACCACACCTGGCTAATTTTGTATTATATAGACAGGGTTTCTCCATGTTGGTCAGGCTGTTCTTGGACTCCTGACCTCAGGGGATTCGAATCGCCTGCCTCTGCCTCCCAAAGTGCTGGGATTACTGGTGTGAGCCACTGCACCTGGCCTTTTTTTTTTTTTTTTTTTTTTTTGTGAGGGAGTTTCACCCTTGTTGCCCAGGTTGGAGTGCAATAGTGAGGTCTCAAGCGATTATCCTGCTTCAGCCTCCCAAGTAGCTGGGATTACAGGTACCCACCACCAAGCCTGGCTAATTTTTGTATTTTTAGTAGAGACTAGGTTTCACCATGTTGTTGGCCAGGGTGGTCTCGAACTCCTGACCTCAGGTGATCTGCCTACCTCAGCCTCCCAAAGTGCTGGGATTACAGGTGTGAGCCACTGCACTCGGCCAGTATTATGGATTTATACTTATTTTTCCATGCTTCTTTGACCTCTTTCCCTTGCTCTAAAATACATTTTAAAGATGAATGGTAAGATTTAAGCTGCAGCTTGGTTTCATTTGAACAACTAAAAAATATTAGTTCATATACAGGGATTAAATCTGTGATTTTGGCTTCCTTTTATAAATGCTCTAACCACATGAGCCTATCACATACAAATTTATGCTACTCAGAACTTTTAAGCTATTAACTTTTTCATCCTAATGTAATGTAAATGTAAACAAGCCCCATGGTGTTTCCCAGAAGGTTAGCTTCAGCAAGTGAAACTCATGTACATTTTCCTTTCCTACTTGTTTTAGGATGAGAATCAGAACTGCCGTATTTTTCTGTACTCCTGTTTATCTTCCTTAACATTATGTTAAATCCTAATTTGTTTGTTAAAAAGCCGTACACAGCTAGGTTTTTCAGTTGATTTCCACAGCAAGAATACAAGAAGTGAGAGTTCTATAATATGTGAAGTAACGCAGCACAACACAAAACGGGGGTTTCTAACCTGCATTTTTGAAGCTCGTGTGGACTTTTGTCTTGTGCTGATCATTTCTGGCTAGGATAGTTGTATTTCTCAGTTTATTTCAGAGCCATAAGCTTCTCACACATATAGAGTGTGGAAGCAGTAAAAGAAAAGCTATCCCATGTTCTTCTCTCTTCAGTAGTAAGGAGTGTGTGCTTGTGATACTTGTCTAGCATCAAAGGAAGAGGCAGTATAGGAAACAAAGCATGGCCCAAGTCCCTCTTGGAGCTTTTATTCTTCTGGCCTTTGTTAAAATGATTTTGTGTGATAAAGATAACCATGTTCAATTAGGTTAACACACTCATTGTTACATTTAAGATAGTTTACTTTCCACTTGTGTAAAAGACCTATTTATTTTTTCAGTAACATATTAGAAGATGGCCAGTTAAGTGGTTTGGGATGCTTCTAGGGATTGTGATGCAGGTAGAGATTGGCACCTAGCCAGAAACTGGTTCTTAGAGCTGTGCGCTGTTACAGCTTGATAATTAAAGTGAGCTACCTGTAAATGTAGAATTTAAACATACTACTGGATGATGGTTCAGATATGTAACAGGTAAACTTACTAGCTAAATTTCTCATTTATCCTAGTTTGTTTTGCCCTTTTCTTTTGTACATAGGAATTCTTTCATGTGTATGTAATAGAATATCTGTTAGGTCAAAAAGTAAAACTAAGTTTTTAGATTTTATTTTATGAGATTGATCTTGCCAGACGATTTAAATGATGAGTTTTGTTAGAAATTATTTTTTAAAGTGAAATTTTATCTGATTTTGTATATTGGTAATCCATCAGATGATTAGCAACTATTTTTATTCTATGGCATTTGTATCAGAATTGATCAGTTAATTTTTTTTATTCTTAGTGCGAGAAAAGAGGAAGAGCAACCATTTAAACCATGTAAGTAAACAGTTGAAAAGTTAAGAAATTAAATAATTGAATTAAAAGTATGTCTGTCATGCTTCAGTAAAAATATAGTGGGGACCGAATACTGTTATTATCGGCCTCTTTTTGTGGATTTTTAAAATCATTTTTATTTTCCTAAGAATCAAATGTACGCAGGAAAGTCTTTGACTTAATATGCTCTTTTTGTATGGGTTTCTGACATTTAAGTTAAATTTCGATAATTTGGTTGTGGTATAACTCTCTGCCTTAAATATTTTTTCTTAATTTTTTCATCTTTTTAAAAATCAAGTAATAAAATTACTTGAGCACTCAATTTTTAGCACTATTATGTTGACTTCCTGTCATAGCAGGTGAAAGCTTAGCTTCTTCACTCCACTGTTACCTTATTTTCTTCCTTCTATTTTTCCCACATATGTCACATTTTTAATTAAATCAGTACTTGATGTTTACATTGTTATGATTATGCAGGTATTATTCACTGCTGAGTCATATAGTATTCTCACTATCTTCCTTCTTTTGCATCCTTTGTTTCTCTTAAATATTTCTGAAATCTGAGCATGTCTGCACTTCTCTTTTCCTAGCCTCCATTAGCTCACACAGCTAAATGCAATAAGTAACCCTTGACTGGTCTCCTTGCTTTCATGTACTTTGTTTTTTTATGGAATTAATTTCCTGACTATATTCATTTGACTGTTTTCTAACAGCTATTTTTTCCCCCAAATGTTGTAGCATTTGCCACATGCGTATCAAAAATATTTTCCATCTACTAAAATATATCTGTTCTATTTTCTCTTGGTAAGAACTTTCCTCAGCCTTTTGTCATCCTCCTCAAATACAGATGGGCTTTTCCTAAGCCTGCTCTGTGCCTGTTTTCCTGGGGTATCTCTCTGAAGTCATCTGGGATCTCGCATAACTGTCCTCCGGTGTTGGGTTCTCTTAAGTCCTAGATTCTGTGTTTCCCTCTATCTTGTTACCCTTCCTAGTTGTACTGGAGCACATTTTCCTGGGAAAGGGCCCATAGACAGACATATTTAGAGATCTAGCCTGTCTGAAAACCTCTCCTATTTTTTTTCTCTTTTTTGAGACAGGGTCTCTCTCTGTTGCCCAAGTTGGAGTGCAGTGGTGTGATCTCAGCTCATTGCATCCTTAACCTACTGGGCTCAAGTATCCTCCCATCTCAGCCTTCCAAGTAACTGGGACTACAGGCATGTGCCACTATGCCCAGCTAATTTTTATGTTTTTCCATGGAGACGGGGTTTCGCCTTGTTGCTCAGGCTGATCTCGAACTCCTGGGCTCAAGCCATCCACCCGCATCGGCCTTTCAAAGTGTTAGGATTATAGGCATAAGACACTGCACCTGCCAAAGCTTCCTATTTCTAAAGAGTATAAAATGCTAGGTTGAAACTAAATTTCATAGTTCTAAAGACATTTCTCTATTGTGTTCTCCTTATAGTATTCTTGAATCTGTTGCTATTGTGTGATACAGTACATGTAACCAGCTTTTACATGTTTCTGGAAGCTTTTTAGTGCCTTCTCTATCCCTAAGATCCTGAAATTTCATAGTATGGCTTGCTATGGACCTTTTCTTTTTCTTTTTTTTGACACAGAGTCTGGCTGTGTCACCAGGCTGAAGTGCAGTGGCTCACTGCAACCTCTGCCTCCTGGGTTCAAGCAGTTTTCCTGCCTCAGCCTCCCGAGTAATTGGGACTACAGACACCTGCCACCACGCCCGGCTAATTTTTTTTTGTATTTTTAGTGGAGATGGGGTTTCACCATGTTGGTCAGGATGATCTTGATCTGACCTTGTGATCTGCCCGCCTCTGCCTCCCAAAGTGCTAGGATCACAGCCGTGAGCCACCATGCCTGGCCTGGACCTTTTCTTTTTATTGGGACCAATAAGTCTATAGACTATGCCTTCTACAGAATTTTCTTGTTTCTTTGTTCCTTCTTTTCCCTGATACTCTTACTATTCAGATGCTGAGCTTCTTAGATCATTGTTTCTGCATTGATCTTTAATTCTCTCCCCTCAAACTCTCCCTTTTTCTAGTTAGTCTTTTGTTCTAATTCTTGGGCATTCTTTTACTTTACGCTCTAACCCTTCTATTGAATCTTTTATCTTTTTGAGAGTGTTTTAAGAATTTTTTAAAGTTTTCCTTTGCTCCTGAATTTTCTCCACTCCCATGTTTTTCTTTTTCCTGTTGTTTTGCGCTCTCTTGTTGGAGGCTCCCCTCCAGTGTGTTAGTCCCTGGCTTTCTCTAACTGGAAGCACGACTTTTGTTAACTGATGGTTCTTACTGCAAGGATTTGGAGGCCAAGCCAGCCTTTAATTTAGGAGACCTCAGTCTGTTATCTGGTGGGTCTTTTCTCATTTTCTTCTTTTCTTTCTTTTCCCTTTTTCCTCTCCTCCTTCCTCTTTTCTCCTTTCCCCTGTCCTTTCTCCTGTCCTTTCCTTTGCTTTTCTTTCTGACTCTCACTCTGTCACCCAGACTAGAGTGCAGTGGCGTGATCTCAGCGCCCTCTGCCATGATGCAACCTCTTCCTCCCAGGTTCAGGCAATTCTTGTGCCTTAGCCTCCGGAATAGCTCAGATTACAGGTGTGTGCCACCATGCCTGGTGTTTTTTTTTTGTTTTGTTTTGTTTTTAGTAGAGACAGGGTTTTGCTGTGTTAGCCAAACTAGTCTTGAACTCCTGGCCTCAAGTTCGCCCACCTTGGCTTCCCAAAGTGCTGGGATTACAGGTATGAGCCGCTGTGCCCGGCTGAGTGCATCTTTTCTGAGACTGTTCATTTCTTCAGAGAAGAATCTCCCAATTTTCTACCTGGGGAATACAAGCATGGCTGCTCACTTTCCAGAAGCGGAGTTGGAAAAGAGAGATGGAGTTCCCCTTCTCAGTGTATAGTTTTTTTTCCCGTTTCCCAGATTTCAGTCCTAGTATCTCTGAGCCCAGAACCTTATATATTCATTATAAGATGGGAGGACAGGTGGACCTTGGACTCTTAACTACATATTTTCAACTGATCTTGCTGATTTTTATGTTTCACTCTACCTTCCAAGGTACCATATGCCTCTGAGTTTGGAGCCTGCCTTGGGTTCTGCAAGACAAACTAATTTGATTGTTCCTGTTCCAGTCATTCTCTGTAGGCACTAAAGTTGTGCTTCCATATCAGTTACCACTCCTTTGTCTTTTTCATCTTTCAAGATTTATTAAAAATCATCTGCTGTGGCCAAGTGCGGTGGTTTACGCCTGTAATCCCAACACTTTGGGGGACTGAGGCAGACAGTCACTTGAGGCCAGGAGTTCGAGACCAGCCTGGCCAACATGGCGAAATTCTGTCTCTTACAAAAAATACAAAAATTAGCCAGATGTGGCAGCACGTGCCTGTAATCCCAGCTACTTGGGAGGCTGAGGCAGGAGAATCACTTGAACCTGGGAAGCAGAGGCTGCAATGAGCCAAGATTGCACCACTGCACTCCAGCCTGGGCAACAGAGTAAGACTCTGTCTCAAAAATAAATAAATAAATATATAATAAAATAAAATTAAAATTAAAAAATTATCTGCTGTCAATCCTGTTGCCGGATCCTGTGTATAACCTTTATTTTATGTCTTTAATTCTAATGAAATTTCAGGAGAGCAAGGAAATAAATTTGTGGTCAATCTTCCATGTTTAACCCAAATTTAGAACCTTTATTTAAAGTGTAAATCTAAGTTTAAATTCAACATAATAATACCAATCCAGACACTTTTTAGTATACCTATAAGCATATTACACTCTTCTACTAAGGCTTTAGGAATTGTATTCAAACTCTGTACCCTGCTATATTGTCCCATTACTGTGCAACATAGATGGAGGTGTTTTCATTAATGCACAGTGTCAGAAATTTTTAGGTTAATTAAAAGTCATTAATTCTCAAACAAATGTAACACTTGTAAAAAGGGAGAGAAAAAAATGAATTTCCTTTTTTTTTTTTTTTTAATGGATTAAAATAAGGCACAATGGGAAAAGTCAGTGGGTAGGTATGGGAGTTCAACAGGTACTTTACCTTTGGCGAGGTTTGAATTGTGACTTAGTAGACTACTAGGTATGATTATTTGCTATCTTTGCTATTCTTCCTTAAGTCTACTTGGTACCCTTTCCCTTTCTTGTTAAAGATTGTCATTTGTGCTGACCAAATGAAGATCAATGATACATTCTTTGTCCCTGTTTTGTGACTACCTGAAATAACATCTGTGAACTTTCAGTAGTGTTTTGCTGTTTGGATTTTTAAAAGTATTTATATTTTCTATTATTATGTTTGTCAGTAGAGTTTGTTGAGGTTGTAAAGCAGCATTGGTAAGGGTTTAGCCATAAAGGATAATTGTTGAGTTTTACAGCAAGATGATGGGGGAATTTCCTGTTGGCAGCTATAATTGCTTTGCTCAGAAGCTTAATTCTGCCACCCTATATAGTCTCAAGAGATATCGGGATGCTCTTGATAACAAAACATTTGAAAGTTGGTGTGTCTCATGCTATATATTGGTTAGCAGAGAGTTTTTGCATTCACTTTTTCCAGTCATTTTGAAATTTGGGAATTGCCTGGTGGAGAAATAAAAGACAGCAGAAATGGCATTTTCTGGAGAGTAACATTTCCCCATCAGCCCAGGCATACTCTAAACTCCTGCTTAAAGAGAGAGTAACTTACTCAGGAGTTTAGAGTATGCCTGGGCGAGAGTAACTCTTTTAAGAGGAGTCACTCTCTCTTTAAGCAGGAGTTTAGAGTATGCCTGGGCTGATGGGGAAATGTTCAGTATTTATTTGGCTGGATCCAGCCAGTAAGCCATAAATTGCTGATTGACTGAGGAGCTCCCATAGGATTGAAAGACTGCATTTAATTCAAAATTTCAAATGGTTTAGCACCAATATTTGCAAAGATAAATCAATATGCATCCATGATAGAAAATTTTAAATAGAGGAAAATAGAGGGAAATGTTACCCAAAGCTCTACGAACTAGGATGGGCTCATTGGCCCATGCCTGTAATACTAGCACTTTGAGAGGCTTGAGCCCAGGAGTTTGAGACCAACCCGGGAAACATAGGGAGACCTAGTACCTACAAAAAAATTTAGAAACTAGCCAGGTGTGGTGGCTCATGCCTGTAGTCCCAGATACTTGAGAGGCTGAAGTGGGAGGATTGCTTGAGCCCAAGAATTCAAGGCCACCATGAGAATTGACATTTGGTATGGTGTAGTATATGCCATATTGCCCTCAAATAGTAGTGACCTTAAAAGATACCATCTTCCACTTTGTTGTTATTATTTGGAGATGGAGTCTCACTCTGTTACCCAAGTTGAAATGCAGTGGCACAATTTTGATTCACTGCAACCTCCACCTCCTGGGTTCAAGCGATTCTCCTGCCTCAGCCTCCTGAGTAGCTGGGATTACAGGCACCCACCACATTTGGCTGATTTTTGTATTTTTAGTAGAGATGGGGTTTCTCCATGTTGGCCAGGCTGGTCTTGAACTCCTGACCTCAGGTGATCCACCCACTTTGGCCTCCCAAAGTGCTGGAATTACAGATGTGAGCCACCGTGCCCAGTCCCCCCTTCCACTTTGAAAGTATTTGGGTCAATTTTCCTTTTTCATACTGTATTTTTTTGAGACGATAAAAGTATATGCATTAGCACACACAGTTAATGTAAACTATATACATTAAGTAGCTTAAGAAACATGAGTTTAGATATAGTTGAAACATTTCTAGCTTGAAGGAGAATTTGGTCTTTCAAATAGTAATACTTTCCAAAAATAGAACATCTGGGACTTTTTGTTAGTAAGAATTAAGTGACTACAGTAAAAACGTTTGAAACAAAATGGCGTTACACTGTATGGATATTTCTGATTATTGACTATTGGCAATTTTTTAATGCATACACTTTTGAAAGCAACAACTAGATCTTCTCCCTGCCCTGCCTTTCATGTATACGTGGGGGATACTGATGGGAGAGTATGACACTATGGTTAAAACTATCATATTAATAGGAAGAAGGAAGGCTCATCTGAATTCGTTGCTTTTTTTAAGTGTTAAAATTATTAGTATTCTGTGGTTTTTTAAAAAATACTACTGTTACTTTCAACTATTCTGTGATTGGGATTTGGTTACTGACCTTATTTTTAAGGAAGAGAATTGTCTTAACATAGTTCAGGCTGTTTCAATATTTGACTTACTGCACTCTTCCAAAATAAATGGATACTTCTAAAGTGTTTTAAAGATGGTTTATTTTCTAGAGGGCCCAAAAAGTTCATCGTTACCTCTCTGATACAACTGCAGATAAATTCTAATTTGTCTGTAGTAGCGTTTACTTTCCAAATTGTAACTGATTTAAATAATTTGTCAAACACTTGTTGAATTCCTTAATTTGTCCCCATTCTGTGCTAAGCAGCCAGAAGTATGAGGAGGATGAGTCCTCCCTTCCCTGGAAAAACTTACTTTCTTAGGAGGGGATACTCCACAAACAATTGGTATCGTGTAACAAGTGGTGAATTAGATGGATGAGTGTACCAAAAGGGAAATGTTTTGTGGTATGACTGGTGGCAAAGGGATCCCAGAAGGTAGATGGGGTTAGGCTTATTGGGATATGAAGGAAGAACAAGGTATTCCAGGCAGAGCAGCATGAGTGAGGCAGGGAAGTGCCATGATGCCTGTCAAATAACTTACAGAATAAAACTAATAACATTTTGAAATGAATGGAGAGTGCTCTCAGAGGTTCTCATTTGAATAATGTAATGAGTCATTCTCATTTGAATAATATGGCAGTCTTATTTAAATATGAAGTGAAAGTTAAATTCCTAAAGTTGTTCTTGTCATCTGTTTTTTGGAATATTAAAGTGATACTTTTTCTCCTCCACATAAAAAAACAGGCCTTCTCACTTAATGGGTGATGGAGCAGCCCTGGCAGACAGTCTCTGACTGTGAACCACTTGTTTCTCACACTGTCTCCTGAACGAATATATTTAGTAATAGTAGCTTAGTAAATGTAGTGTTAGGCTTTCCTTTACTGCAGTAAAATGCTCTTCTGCAAATATGATTTGCAGGCATTACATTTTACTGTAGTAAATGAATAATAGAAGAATCTCAGCTGCCTTTTATTGCTTAAGAAAAAACACTGTACTCTTATTGTAAACTTTTTCCATTAATTTATACAGGGAATTTGTAACAGATGCTTGCCAGGTTTGATTATAGGTACCACAAGAGCAGCATTTTATAACCCATTCCTCAAACATCTTCTGTGGGAGAGCCTCCACTGGGTTTCCCGTAGAGCTGCACATGATACCACACTCAGGCAGTTCATGGAGTATAAGAAATATCTTAATGCTTTATCATTTGCCATTTTAACCAAGGAAAAAAACCACACTTTTATAGGTTTAACTTACTGTGACATTTTCTTCTATTTCCCTTCCCCTTCAGGTATCTCCAGGGCAGCTTACTAAAAAGTATAGCTCATGCTCAACAATATTTCTAGATGACAGCACAGTCAGCCAGCCTAATCTTAGAACCACAGTAAAATGGTGAGTACAACTAGGCTGCCAAGGGCTGAGTGACAGACCCCCTTATGCTAAAAGCATCCCAGCCATCCTCGGTAATTTCAGCCATTTGATTGTGCTTTTCAGCAATCAGTTTAAGAAATTGGTGTCAACTATATATTGATTTCAAGGATCTAAATATGAATTTTCATTTTCTGTTTCAATCTTAGGTTGCATGGTGGAAGGGAAAGCCAGTTAGTGAATAAATAGTGCCCGAAAAAGTGTAGCTATTTATTTAATGCATTTATGTTAAGATAGTGTTGAACATAATAAGGAGAGGTGCTTTTTATTGGATGTTTCTGGAAAAAACATTAGTTTGTTTTGAGTTACAGGCCTAAAGCTATGTGTACCATTTTGGAAACTACTCTTGGAAGAAGGAACAGCTTGTCCTCGACTGGCATCATAGTGTATATGCATTTAAATTTTCCCCGTTGTGCACGAGCACCTCTGGGGGACAATCTGAGATGCACTTGCAGAATGCCCTAAGATGAACCTTTCAAGTTTATTTAAAAACTACCACCACCAACAACAACCGACTCCATTGGGGCTATCAGGAAACTATTAACATCTCCTTGGATTATGAGTGTTGATTTTCAGAACACAGTTTGGGAAGTGCTACACTAGAATATTAATGCCCTTATCCCTAATTTTACTTTTCAGTCTAAAAACATAACTAGCTTATAAACTTAATTTTGTTTCTAATGTACTAGCTTTTTTTTTTTTCTTAGTTAATTCAATTGTCAGTAACTCCTATCTTAAAAGCAGCAAATTTACGCTCATAATAATGTCACTTTCTTCTCTCACCTATAACAGTAGTTCAGATCGAATTGTGTTTCCGCACAGACTAGACTCTGACTCTCTAAAGTCCTGAGCTTTGGCACCTACTGAGTAATCATTGAATGTATTCAGCTAAGATCCTAAATCCTTGAGTAAAAAAAACCACTCCACTTTGGCTAGAGTCCTGGGCTTCTTTTGAATTCAAAAGATTCTCATGTGTCAGTATAAGATTCAAAAGTAGTTTTAAAGATTAACCTTGCTCAAACAAGTATAATAGATATCATGCTTTCCCCCCTACTTTAGTCTAACTTTAGAAATCTACTTTTGGAAGTACAGTAAGTTGTAATTTGTTCTCAGTAAATTTTAGAAGTGATTATTTGGTATAATTCATTGTTGGTTAAATAAAAGTTTCACTAATGGGCAAATTGACTTTTGGAAAGATTTTGAAAACTATTTATTATGGCTTAATAGTGCATTATTCTCATGGGATGGGTGAGCTGTATCAGAATCACTTATGCAACTTTTTTCAGAATGTATGTCTATAAACACATCTCACTTCCACCTTCCGTTGATCTCTAGGCAGTCAAGCCTTTTAGGAAAATGGAGAAGGCATTTGAGGCATAATTAAAAGGATAAGCACATCCCAGATGATTCTGATCTTAACCCTAACTCAGTCATTCCCAAACTTTGCAGCACGTTGGAATTATCACCAGGGGAACTTTAAAAAAAATCCTCATGCCTGGCGCAGTGGCTCACACCTGTAATCCTAGCATTTTGGGAGGTCAAGGTGGGTAGATTGCCTGAGCTCAGGAGTTTGAGACCAGTCTGGGCAACACCGTGAAACCCCGTCTCTACTAAAATACAAAAAAATTACCTATAATCCCAGCTACTCGGCAGGCTGAGGCAGGAGAATTGCTTGAACCTGGGAGGCAGTGGTTGCAGTGAGCGGAGATTGGGCCATTGCACTCCAGCCTGGACGACAGAGTGAAACTCAGTCTCAAAAACAAAACAAAACAAAAACAAATAAAACCAATCCCCGGGCCTCAAGTCATACCCAATGCCAATTAAATCAGAATGTCTCAACTTGGAAGTTAGGCAGTTTTTAAAGCTCCTCAGGTGATTGCGGTGTGCAGAAAGTTTGGGAACCAATGCTTAATTGAGTGCAGGAGGATGAACTGCTTCTATTTGGTGGGACCTTAGGCAAGTCAGTTTTAAGCCTTGGTTCTCAGATCTGTAAACTGGGTGTTGGATTAAATGTCATGTAAGGTTCTGTGGTCCTTTTCAGCATATAACTTCAAATTCTGTAATGTTAAAATCAATTTGGACATGAAACTGTTCGAAGCACTATAGAAGTATCCATCTTACATGCTAATAATGTTACAGGCTTTAAAAAGTGCTAACATTGTGTAGACTTACTTTTAAAATTCAGATTTGCCTTCCCTCAATTATTTTGAGCCTCAGTTTAGAGACTGAGGGCAAATGGAAGCATATAACTTATCTAAGACAACTCCTTGTTTCCTGATACACATCTGTGGGTAATTTAGGAATACAGTAACATATCTGAAGAGTCATGTCTGTTCACTAATATTGCATTTAAACCAATTTGGAAACCTTTGCTATTAATATTACATTTTGTAGTTTTATGCTGCATTGTTAGCACTGCTTATTTCAGAATAGCTACACCTATCATTGGTCTTGTGTGCACTTATTTACTAATAAATTTTCTACTAATAATGATGCAAAATTGATCTTAAATAATTTTATTTGGTATAAAACACTTACTATTTACTTTAAGGGGAAATAATGAAAAATGGGTGGGTAGGTGACAGATAATTAATCAACTGAAATGCAGAGTCTAATAACTTAAGCAAAAAAAAGAAAAACTGAATGGCTTAAATTTAAGCATGTATACAAACAGGCAGAACTTGTATAAGATGAAAGGTTCTATGGGCAGAAGAGCAAATGGGGATATATAGATAATGATTTATATATTATAATAATCAACAGAAACATGTATTTTAACAGCGTATTAGCATTTTGGTTCACATATTTTTGCTGAAAGGAACTAAAACAAGGGGAAAGTACCCATGTGATGCTGTTCTGAACTAGAGAATTTCAGGGCTGCTGGGAGGGTTTCTCCCTTCCCCCATTTAAAAAATGTCTTCAGGCCTAACAAATGATAAAATCAGTTGTTAAAATTTTTTTTTTCCCTTCACAGTGTGACCTTAGCAATATATTACCACATAAAGAACAGGTGAGCTCCTTTAAAACCTGTCTTGTTATTCCAGCTAATTACTTTGCATGATGTCAAGTTCAGCATTAGGTTATAACTATAGACATCATAAGTTGTACAGTGCTATTAGAGTATTGACCTGAATCATTTGTGGTTTTTCTGGTCCCTAAGACTGTTTTAACTCTTAAGTTACTGAGGATCCCAAAGAGTATTTATGTTGATTATATTAATATTTATTGTGTTAGAAATTGAAATTGAGAATTTTAAAACAACACTATTTTTAGTTTTAGTTTCTCAACCTTGGCACTGTTGATATTTTGAGCTAGGTAAGTCTTTGTTGTGGGGACTGTCCTGTGCATTTTAGGATATTTAACAGCTGTCCCAGGTTGTAACAACAAAGATAACCCCTGACTGAGAACCATATTGTTAATATAAATAACATTTTTTCAATAACTCTCTTCTCCAGCAACAAAGTTGCATAAAATGTGTGTCATAAGGCCGGGGCGGTGGCTTACTCCTGTAATCCCAGCACTTTGGGAGGCCGAGGCGGGTGGATCACGAGGTCAAGAGATCGAGACCATCCTGGTCAACATGGTGAAACCCCGTCTCTACTAAAAATACAAAACATTAGCTGG
>NW_016107506.1:1006606-1024506 GCF_001604975.1 Cebus imitator
GACTACAGGCGCGCGCCACCATGCCCAGCTAATGTTTTGTATTTTTAGTAGAGACGGGGTTTCACCATGTTGACCAGGATGGTCTCGATCTCTTGACCTCGTGATCCACCCCCCTCGGCCTCCCAAAGTGCTGGGATTACAGGCTTGAGCCACCGCGCCCAGCCAATTTCAACTTTTATTTTAGATACAGTGAGTACATGTGTAGGTTTGTTACATGGTTAATATTGCACCCTGGTAGTGAGCTGTAGTTTTTTTTGAAGTGATGAGAAGATAGCCTAGCCTCTTACAAATATATAGTTGTTAAAAGGCATATTTTTAAAGCTTTCCAGATGGTTCTGGGTATTCTTAATTTTTAAATTTTATTTATTTGGTTCTTTTTGAGATGGAGTCTTGCTCTGTTGCCCAGGCTGGAGTGCAGTGGTACAGTCTCAGCTCACTGCAGCCTTCGCCTCTCGGGTTCAAGCAATTCTCCCGTCTCAGCCTCTCAAGTAGCTGAGATTACAGGTGCATGCCACCACTCCCAGCTAATTTTTGTATTTTTAGTAGAGACGGGGTTTCACCATGTTGCCCAGGCTCATCTCAAACTCCTCAGCTCAGGCAATCCTAACGTCTTGGCCTCCCAAAATGCTGGGATTACAGGCGTAAGTCATCATGCCTGAGCTGGTTCACATTTCTTGATAATGTCAAAAGCTCGCTTTTGTTAGTATCACTACTAATTGTACTAAAAAGTCTTCAAGTATTGAGAAGCTGTCAAGATCATGATATAAGGTACAAGTTTCTCCAAATCCTGATTTTTAGCTTAAAAGCTTGAATTTTATCTTTGGCAACAAATAGTTATTTTTCTTTCTTTCTTTTTTTTTTTTTTGAGATGGAGTTTTGCTCTTGTTGCCCAGGCTGGAGTGCTGTGGCACGATCTTGGCTCACTACAACCTCCGCCTCCCAGGTTCAAGTGATTCTCCTGCCTCAGCCTCCCGAGTAGCTGGGATTACAGGCATGCATCACCGTGACCGGCTAATTTTGTATTTTTTGTAGAGACGAGGTTTCGCCATGTTGGACAGGCTGGTTTCGAACTCCTGACCTCAAGTGATCCACCTGCCTCAGCCTCCCAAAGTGCTGGGATTACAGGCGTGAGCCACTGCACCCAGCCAGTAGTTATTTTTCTTGAAATGACAGGCCCACTTCATTATTTTTTTAATTTTTATTTATTTATCTTTTGAGACTGACTCTCACTCTGTCACCCAGGCTGGAGTGCAGTGGTGCCACCTTGGCTCATTGTAATGTCTGCCTTCTGGGTTCAAGTGATTCTCCTGCCTCAGTCTCCCGAGTAGCTGGGACTGCAGGTGCCCATCACCATGGTTGGCTAATTTTTGTCTTAGTAGAGACAGGGTTTCACCATGCTGGCCCGGCTGGTCTTGAACTCCTGACTTCTAGTGATCCACCTGTGTCGGCCTTCCAAGGTGCTGGGATTACAGGCATAAGCCACTGCACCTGGCCACTTCATTCATTTTTGAGAATGATAGTTGTACTTGCAAGTAAAAATGTTACTCTGAAAAAAAAAAATGGCTTGTTCAGCTCACAGTTAAATCACAAGTGCTTTTCCTTAACACATCTATGCCTCATAGGCAGAAGTACTTTATGTAAACTTTCCGCTTACTCAGAATAGTAAAAAGAAAGGTCAGGATTTAATAATACAGTTACTTTTTACGGCTTCATCAAGGATATTCTTTTTTTTTTTTTAAATAGAGAGGGGGTTTCTCTGTGTTGATCAGGCTGGTCTTGAACTCCCAACCTCAGGTGATCTGCCCGCCTCAGCCTCCCAAAGTGCTGGGATTACAGGCGTGAGCCCCGCGCCAGGCCCATCAAGGATATTCTTTAAGTGAAACAGGTGTTTTCCTTAAACTGCATGAGGGAGTAAGGAATAAAATGAGTAGTATAATTTGGTAGCACTGCCTTGATTCCTGCTGAGAAACCAGCTTACCCACTTTTGCTGTTAGACATTCATTACAAGTGTCAAACAGTGAAAAAGCAAGCGATATCTTAGTTTTTTTTTTTAAATTATTTTTATTTTTAAGTTTTCAATCAGCTTTCTCAGGTTGAATAAGTATTTTTTATAAGAACAGTTTTGACCTCAAGGGCCTCTTGGAAAAGGGTCTAGGAGATCTCCAGAGGTCCACAGACCACACTTGGAGAGCCACTGGTTTTATTAAATGAGCACAGTGTATTAGTTTTATGAACTTGTAAAGATGATCAAAGACTTGTCTCTTTTAAAATGAAAAGGCAATAAGGTTTTGAACTCATCAAACTACTTAAAAAACAAATACATGATAAGAATGTAATACAGAGAACTAGAGGGGAAAAGCCTGGGAAGTCTGAATCTCATTCATAGTCATTAAAGTTCTAAAGACTTTATTGCCCATCACTACTGCTCTGTAAAATGTTCTTGAGTCCCAATGAGGGGTTAGAAGAGTGAAAATATATTTATTACCATGGCATGTTAGGGAAGGTCAATACTTAGAAAAGACTTCACAGTACAGGACTTCATGTACTGAGTAAAAAGAGGTCTGGAAATCCCCTGAAGGCTGGGATACAGGAGAAGAGTTTGTACAACTGTTCGCTTTGGTGAAGCAAACACGAGTCATCTCCCGCCATCTCCAGCAGATAATAACTAATACTCAGGTATTAACAATTCCTAAATTAATATATTCAATGATATTCTTATTTTGTAGAGATGCAAATAGATCCCTGGATATTTTTGATGAGAGATCACATCCACTTACAGTAAGTGTCACTTTTTTTGAGGTAGTATTTTTCTCTCATAGAGTTGTGTTTATTTCATGCTGATATTTATAAATAGTCCTAAGAAATATACATGATCTCTATGAAGATAATTAGGAAACAGTTTAAATTTAAATCAATTTGAATGATATAAACATTTCAAAATTCACCTCCTCAGGTATATGATAGCTCCTTGTGGCTAATGACTACTGTATTGGACAATGAAGCCTTAGAGCCTTATGGTTACCAGAAACTGAAAATATTTTTTCAAAGTTTATTTAAGAGAATCATGACATATGATTAATAAGACTTTCGAGACTACAAGTAGTTTACATTTTGATAGGAAGTGGAAAGCAACATAAACATTTTCTCAGTTGTGCCTGTATTTTTCCTTCGTGATAAATGGTGATGAGTATTGAGTCAATCGTTATGATACTTTAAGGTCCAATTGTTTATATTTGAAAAACTAAAAGACATGTCACTCAACCGAAATTATTTTAAGGGGCACATGGGCTCAAACGTGAATATTGCTGTCTTAAGAGTACACCAGGCTGGGTATGGTGGCTCACACCTGTAATCCCAGCACTTTTGGAGGCCGAGGTGGGTGGATCACCTAAGGTCAGGAGTTCGAGACCAGCCTGACCAACATGGTGAAACCCTATCTCTACTAAAAATACAAAAACTAGCCGGACATGGTGGTGGGTGCCTGTAGTCTTAGCTACTCAGGAGGCTGAGGCAGGAGAATCGCTTGAACCTGGGAGACAGAGGTTGCAGTGAGCCAAGATCGTACCATTGCATTCCAGCCTGGGCAAGAAGAGTGAAAGTCTCTCTCTTTTTTTTTTTTTGTGGTGGGGGGACAGAGTCTCATTCTGTCATCCAGTGCAGTGGCATGATCTCAGCTCACTGTAACCTCCACCTCCTGGGTTCCAGTGATTCTCCTGCCTAAGCCTCCCGACTAGCTGGAATTACAGGCGCGCCCAGCTAATTTTTTGTATTTTTAGTACAGACGGGGTTTCACCATGTTGCCCAGGCTGGTCTTGAACACCTGACCTCAGTCGATCCACCCGCCTCAGCCTCCCTAAGTGCTGGAATTACAGGTGTGAGCTACAGTGCCAGCTGAAAGTCCAACTCAAAAAAAAAAAAAAATACTTAAAATTTTTTCCTTCAATGGATATTAACATTGCATCTTTTCTTCTTTCAGCGAGAAAAAGTTCCAGAGGAATACTTTAAGCATGATCCTGAGCACAAATTTATTTACAGATTTGTTCGTACTCTTTTTAGTGCCGCACAGCTAACAGCTGAATGTGCAATAGTAACTTTGGTAAGATATTTCTCATTTATAAAGCATCTTTAGAAATTAGTCTTGTACACAGGGTCTGGTCCTATTTTTCAAATAAAAATAGGTTCCTGAAATTATCATCAGAACTTAGAGAAACCTATGAAAGGAAAGTAAATACATTCGCATTTAATCATCATTATGGTGGAAAATGTTTCCATTGCTTTTCTCATCACAAAACAGTTGCTACAAAAGGTAGCAGCGGAGATTTCTGATTGCTCCTCGTCCACATCAATGCACATTCAGTGTGCACACATACAAGGCACGGTGGCAGAGCTGGAGGGTGATGGGAAGTGATAACAAAACCATGTGGTCCAGAGGCAGATACTGATTCCAGTGTAGGTCTAAGCCAAGTCCCAGGCTGTATTCCCCAGGTATTTCCGACGTGAGTTGTGATTGAGAACTATTGTTCTAAATGTTTTGTTCCTTGGATGATGGGTTTTAATCCGTCTTTGCCTACCTCTTCTGGCTGTTCATGATGTTGCCCAGCAATGTGGTACCAGTAATACGTGAACAAAGGCTTTTCTTAGCTTTCTAAGCTATACCTGTGTGTTTAACTTTATGTCCTCCATACAGAATTCCTATGGTAAGATTTTATCACTGAATAATAAATCCTGTTCAAGTGGTTAGGATTGTTTTACTCATCCCCAAAGCAAAACTGTAGAGGAAAGTCAACTGCATGGCCTGCAGGGAAGGAATATTGAGGTCAGTACCTACTCCTTTAGCATCCAGTTGGAATTTAGGAGAGGCGGCTTCTGATGTGCACTTCAATAGAAACCCCTCAGTGGGTGATGGATCAAACATAGGCCTTTTCATAGGGCTGTAAGCCATTTGGAACACTTGGCACATGCTGTAGAGAAGCAGGAGTGGTGCTTCCAGACAGAGAGAGACGGGATGCAGGAGGGAGAGCTGTATAGGAAGAGAGGGAGTTCATTATAGATGGGTTAAGCTATATGTGCCTGTGAGGTAGCAGAGTGGCAGTGTCCAGTAATCATTTGAATATACCAGACTGGCGCATGAATCGGAGCTTAAAGGTAAGGAATGAAGAATAAGAGTAGCTGTTCAAATACAGAGAAAGGGTACAGAATGAAAGTGGACCAGCTAGATGTGGTGGGGCACACCTGTAGTCCCTGTTACTGGGAGGCTGAGGTGGGAGGATCACTTGAGTGCAGTAGTTTGAGTCCAGCCTGGGTAACATAGCAAGATTCCTATCTTTTTTTTTTTTTTTTTTTTTTTAAAAAAAAAAAAAAAAAGAAAGTGGATAGAAGATAGATCTCTAAAGACTGTTAGCATTTGAGGGACAAGCCCCCAGATGGAGTGAAAGGAGGAAACCCAGAAGGTAATAAAAGAAGAACAAAGAGTTCAAGATAAGAGAGGCTGTGGTCCCAGTGTCAAATGCTGCCAAGAAGTTGCTGATTCTATAAATACTCACTGGATGCCTTCTCTGTGCCACTATTCTTTTTTGTTTCATTTAAAATAATTTTAAGACATTTTTTTAGTAGAGCTAGAGTCTAGCTATGTTGCCCAGACTGGCCTCAGAACTGGCCTCAAGTGATTCTGCCAGAGTGTCGTGAGCTATCGAGTGCTAGGGTAGAGGACAGGACAGACTGAACAAAGTTCTTGCCTTTATGAGCTTATTTTCTGGTGAGGAAGACATTTTTTTGGGTACTGGTAAATAGCAAGAAGATGAAGCAGAATAAAGGGATACAGAATGACAGGAGGCTCTCACTATTTTAGAAAGAATGATCAGGAAGAACCTCTCTAGAGGTATCGTTTGAACAGTGACCTGAAGGTAAGGGAAGGTAAGGAGTGCTGGCATTACAGGCAGCCAGACATGTACCAAGACTAGACAGGAACCTGATTTTTTGTGTGTGTTCAAGGAACAAACAGCAAAGTGTACAGTGTGGTTGGAGGTCACATGGGCAATGCCACACATAACTCATAGGGCCTTTTGGCTTGCAGGCCACAGGAAGAAGTATTTGTTTTGTTTTGAGATGGAGTCTTGCTCTGTCGTCCAGGCTGGAGTGCAGTGGCATGATCTTGGTTCACTGCAACCTCCGCCTCCAGGGTTTAAGTGATTTTTCTGCCTCAGCCTCTGGAGTAGCTGGGATTACAAGCATGCACCACCACGCCTGGCTAGTTTTTTTTGTTTGTTTGTTTGTTTTGTTTTTTAAGTAGAGACAGGGTTTTGCCATGTTGGCCAGGATTGTCTTGAACTCCTGACCTCATGTGATCTACCCACCTCAGCCTCCCAAAGCTCTGGGATTACAAGTGTGAGCCATCGCACCTGGCCAGGAAGAGGTTTTATTCCAGTTTGTTGGGTAACTTTTGGTAGATTTTGAGCAGGGGAGTGAAGTGCTTTTAATTTAAGAGGTTATACTGACAACTTGGCGAGAGTAAACCGTAATAAACAGAATCGAGGCAGAGAAGAGAGTTAAGAAGTAACTAGGGTAATACAGGTGAGCAGTGACAAATGGCGGCTCAGAATCAAAAGCAGGCAGCCTACCAGTGAAGGTGGACAGAGCAGGAATTGTGCACAGTCTGGAATGGGGTAACTCAAACGTAGGCGTTTGGCCCTAGCAACTAGGTGAATGGGAATGCCCTGTACAATATTAGGGACGGCTTGGAAAGTGGAGCAGTGGGATGAAGAACTCTGGTTTGTAAGTGTGAAGGCTTTGGAGACCTTGGCAAGAAGAGTCTCAGAAGAGTGACAGCAGCAAGGGACAGACAGGAGTGGGTTAAGGAGAGATGGGAGATGAGAAGCTGACACCAGGGCATGATGCTTAGAGCAAATGAGAGGACACATCCGGGGCGGAACAAAGGAAACACATTGGGGAAAATCTGGCAGAGAAGGCTAAAGCCTTCAAAAAGACGTAATTGTGGGAATAGTATTACGCAGAAGTGGGATGGATCAACTGGCACTGATAGAGTTGGCTTTAGTGGGAAGAAAAGAACTTTCACACTGACGCAGGAGGGCAAGTGGTATCAGTGAGTGTCAGCACAACATCAGCTTACCAGTAAAGGCAACAAGAAGTTGAGGGATTGTTTATGTTGTTTCACTGCTATCTAATTATTCCCATTGAGAGCTGAACCCTGTGAAGGAGGTTCATTCTTAGGATACTGAGAGTGCAGAATTTGGGGGAAAGGGAACAGAATCTCTCTTAAGAACATGTCATGTTCAGGCCAGGCGTAGTGGCTCATGCCTGTAAATCCAAGCACTTTGGAGGTCAAGGTGGGCGGATCACCTAAGGTCGGGAGTTCAAGACCAGCCTGACCAACATGGTGAAACCCCGTTTAAAAAAAAAAAAAGAAGAAAAGAACATGTCATGTTCAATACACGTTTTTGAAAACACAGTTGAGTTTGGAGAACACTACCAGATCTGAGCTGCCTATCTGATAACCTTCAGACAATAAATAAACTCTTAAAATGAACCTTTGTTTGTTTGTTTTTGAGATGGAGTTTTGCTCTTGTTGCCCAGGCTGGAGTGCAATGGCGTGATCTTCGCTCACTGCAACCTCCGCCTCCCAGGTTCAAGCAATTCTCCTGCCTCACCCTCCCCAGTAGCTGGGATTACAGACATGTGTCAGCATGCCTGGCTAATTTTGTATTTTTTAGTAGAGACGGGGCTTCACCATGTTGGCCAGGCTGGTCTTAAACTCCTGGCCTCAAGTGATCTGCCTGTCTCAGCTTCCCAAAGTGCTGGAATTATAGGCATGAGTCACCGCTCCAGGCCTGTTGACGGCCAACATGGTGAAACCTCGTCTCTACTGAAAATACAAAAATTAGGCATGCTGGCGGGCACCCAGCTACTCGAGAGACTAAGGCAGGAGAATCACTTGAACCCAGGAGACACAGGTTGCAGTGAGCCAAGATTGCACCACTGCACTCCAGCCTGGGTGACAGAGCAAGATTCCATCTAAAAAAAAAAAAAACTTACTTTTGTCTTGATAAAGAGTTCAAATAGCATATAGACATACTCTTCTGTAGAGAGCCCTTTGAGGTAACAGCAAATAGCAGCTTACCTCTGTAATCTTTTCTCAGCTGTTCACTTTGCTCAGTTCTTTGAAGGATGTTTGGTAGATGTAAAATAATTCATGCAGTTGTCTCATAAACTGCTTGGCAGGTTTAGAGGAATACCAGGGGGTCCAGAGACAACCTTTTTTCCATGTACAAGTGTTTCTTGTGGAGACACTACGGTGATTATTTTATAGCCCCAAAGACCTGCACCTGTCATGCTGCTTTGCACAGCAGCCACTGGGTGGCTCTCTTGACCAGCAGTTCTTCAAGCTAGTGCCACAAAAGGGTTACACATGCCACAAAAAAACATGTGCTCAGTGTTACTTGGGTTTTATATATTTGAGCATAACATAACTACCTGTAAAACTACTGTCTACCATCTAGGTGTGATACATTGAGAGTACCTCTCTTTATGATGCCTTTTGTTGAGATGTTCAGTCATTCCTGTGACCAAAATTGGGTTGGAAATGTAGATGGGCAGAGCAGGCAGCAGAGATATCTGACCTACAACTATGATTTGGTGTCTTGCTTTGGCTAAGCAAAGTCGCTGAAGAACATAAGAATAAAACGCACTCATTTTCTGGTCAAAAACAGAATAAATCTGTCATTCTTAAGAATTCTTATCAAAGCATTTAAACTGAACTGAAATCAAAGACCAGTGCTCTATTTTACAGGTTTATTTAGAAAGGCTTTTAACTTATGCTGAAATCGACATTTGTCCCACTAATTGGAAAAGGATTGTTCTGGGAGCCATTCTTCTTGCATCCAAGGTTTGGGATGATCAGGCTGTGTGGAACGTGGACTATTGCCAGATCCTCAAGGACATTACAGTTGAGGACATGTGAGTTTGTAAGGTTTTGGTGAACTTTCTAAAGTTAACACTTTAACGAATATTTTTAAAGGTTATATTATACAGATAACGGAAATAAGCGTAAGACTATGTCTAGTTTTAGTATAACAGTTCACAACAGAGCTCTATTTTACTAGAGCTGTAAAAGACTGTCTCAAAAAAAACTAACTTCCCATTTTTCATTATCAATAGGTTTTGATGTGTAATAATCTGCTTGATAAATTGAAAAGTCTTTTTCTGGTGGTTTTTGGCAAACATCTTAACAAGTGTACTACCAGAACAACATAGTACAGTAAATGTCTTTATGGCTTTTAAAAAGTTATCTGCCAGTTCAAGCTCTTTCTATTTTTTATTTATTTATTTATCTTTTCTTTCTTTCTTTTTTTTTTTCATGTGACCAGTGGGGTATAAACAGCCCCCTAAAGGGCATATGTCTGGCCTTTGAAATAACTGGCCACTCAAGGTCTTAGGGCCTCTGGATTATTGAGAAGTTATAGCTTCAACCTGAGTCACACATTGTATATTTGCTTTTGTTAGTCTTTCCACATTTTATCTGAAGGTCTTTTTACAAAAGCCTTGAGATATGAAGATCCCTGTGGCCCTGACCCCCTCCCCATTAGGAGTGTTTCATGTGTTTTGAAATTGGTCTGATGATTGATGAAGCTCCAGTGTTCCCCTCAGGCAATCTGAGAAGCACTGCTGGGGCATCACTCAATGCTCACCACACTTGAGAGGCACCCTGGGCGCTCGGACAACCACAGCACCACTTTGGGGGCCTTGAGTTACCTATGAGAGTGTAAGAAGCCTTGCTGAGTCATGGAGTTCCTCACAGATGGCACCAACATGACCCTGAAAGAGCGGCTTCATCAGGGCTTCCTTCCAGTCTGGCTTCATGACTGCTGTGAAGGGAAGGGCCTTGGAGCTTGGTAGGCAGCGTGAGCCAGGGAGGCATTTCCAGCAAAGGCTCTCAGGGTGCCCACTGGACTGAGAATGGCTTTGTGGGTGGCATTCAGAACAATGTGAAGGAGCACCTCTTGATTATGTTGAGCAGCAGAGGAAGATTGAGGTCATGTCAGGCAGTGGCAAGAGCTTATTTTTATTGCCTTTGCCATTACTCCATATGACTATCATTCAGAATTAGCATACCATATACTCACAACTGAAGTGAGGAGACCTGTTGCGGTAGCTGTTGAAGTGGCTTTTGGTGAAGTTGACCACTTTACTAATGATGTAAACCAAACAGCCGTGGTGATATTGCTGGTAGCCGTTTTAGCAAAGGATGTGACAGCAAATAACTTTGAAACAAATGTAAGTACTTTTGGAAGTTGCAGAAGCTAAAGTGACTTTGGTCACTGCTGTCATCAGTCTGCAAACTAGTTTCTTGAAGGAAGCAAAATTTATAATTATGAACACTTAGCCATACCATGATGGCAGCTAAGATGTCCTCAAAATCTGCAACTGAACTGGCTGGGACTCTAGTTCTAAACCCAAGATCAGAGAACACACAGGGAAATGTGCAGCTTTCTACAGATGTGAGTTTCAGGAGCAGCGGTGGCAGGGGCCAACTCCAAAAAGACCAGTTCCAAAGACTGTTGCTATTTGTGTATGTCCAGGGAAGCACCAGGAGCTCTGCTACTAACAAGCTACTTTTGTTTATGATCTTTGCAAAGCATTTCAACAAACTGTTTAATATACATTTATATATTAAACAAATGTCATCCCTCTGCTGTTGACTATTTGTAGTGGTCTCATTTTGAGTCTAAATTTAAAAATTTTATATTGGTGTCTTTCAGGTTTTTCTTAAACTTTTTCAACATCTACATGTCATGTTAGAATATATTTCCCTTTAAAAGAATAAGTTAAACTGAGCAGCTGCTATTCAGACGGTTTGCTGTGCGTGTAAAGGGTATGCTATTCAGCCATCTAGCCATTTAAAAAACAATAAAAAGCCTAGAAGATGCATATTCTATGGGCATAGCGCTTTTCTTCGGTGATTAAACCTCTATTAATACATGTGTTAATCCTATGAAGTACTGTATTTCTACACAGTTAAAATGTATTAGTGGAAAAAATATAAAAGGGATTGTGAAGTGCATTTATTACTGCAGTAAATTAAGTCCTGATTAGCTGATTATCAAAACATTATCTGATTTACATTTCTATAGACTTTTGGACATATAAACAGGAAATTAATTTTGGAATTAGGTTCAGTTGGGTTTTTAAGCTCAGCAAATGAGAAAACCACATCTCTGCTCATATCCTGACTGCACTCCATACAGGGGATCATCAAGCATTTGTTCACTTAGCCAGTGGATAAAATATTAAAATTTTAAAACCAAGAAACCAAATATGTTGTTCAGGTATTTCTCATTTTTATACAGTTAGCTCCTTACAGAGATTACTGTGAAAGTGGTTAAGATTTTCTCTAGTTTTATGTTTTATTTGCTTAAGTGTTTTGCAAGGGCAGCTCTGTGTTCATGTGGCTGAGGACTACTATGAGCACCTTAGGGTTTCATTCCCAGCTCAGAAGAAACGCCTGAGTTTATAAATCCAGTGACCTACCAGAAGTCATATCAAAATGGGTTTAGTCTAGCAGAGACATCCACCTTTGATCCTCCTGCATTCCAAAATTTGAAGTATCCTCACCCTGCCATAGTGACAATTTCTCACCTTCATAATATTAAAGTGAGCAGAAACTTGCATTATGCCCTTTGACATAGTCTCATGCACTGGGACAGGAGGAGAGGATTCCCTTCCCTTGTAATGTGGCTTGCTTATTTTATTTATTTGAGATGAATCCTTGTTGCCTCAAGAGTTTTTCCCCCCCAGAGATAATAGCAATGGCTCTCGATGGATCCATTTGTTGCCGTGGTGATGTGCCCACTCCTTTTGTTGGTGCTTCTCTACTTCAATAAGCCCCTTCCTGTTATCAGCCCGGTGAAAATGTCTGCAAGTTCTTCAGAGCTAATAAACAGCATACATCATTCCTTTCATCTGATCACTATAGTGGGGCCTTGTGAGTGAGCGTGAAGTATGAATTGTACAGCTGTACTAATGGAACTCTGAAGAATGAGGCTCGAGTCAGCAGCACAAGTGCATCAGAGGCCTTAACCCTTCAACCCTCATCCCAATCCCAGAGTGCTGGGATGCAGATGGAACCACAAGTAACTGTACCTTGTGTGAACACTAGTATGTTAATGCATCTGGGTAACCTATATTTTAAAACAGAGTTTAGAGCCATTCTAGTAGCTCAGAATGATATTTTTGAAGAGAGCCAAGTTGACTAACATTGTCCTGTGCTGGTTCTGTTCTGTTCTTCCTCCTCCAGGAATGAAATGGAAAGGCATTTTTTGGAGCTTCTTCAGTTTAATATTAATGTTCCTGCCAGTGTTTATGCCAAATACTACTTTGACCTTCGCTCCTTAGCAGATGACAACAACCTGAATTTTCTGTTTGCTCCTCTTAGCAAAGAAAGAGCACAGAACCTAGAGGTAAGGCTGTAAAATCACTAAGTGGGGTTTTCCATCAGCCACCAAAGCCAGCATCTGTGACTAAATCATATTAAGTAGTGATTAGGAAAATGGAAAGCCTTAAAATGAACTAACACACTGAAGAGCTTATTAGCCCTTTGGCATCAGATTTCCTGTGTCTTTTATGGTTTATACAAGGGTCAACATTATTTAAAAATTATACATACTGCCTCTTCTGTGACCATAATTCAGAATATTTTAAATCAAATTTAATCTGTTCTTAATGGGTTTCCTTTTGAACTTCTATCCTTTCACATAATCATACATGAATAATTTTTTTTAGCTGGGTGCAGTGGCTCATGCCCGTAATCCCAGCACTTTGGGAGGCTGAGGTGGGAAAATCACTTGAGGTCAGAAGTTCAAGACCAGCCACTGGCCAACATGGTGAGACCCCATCTCTACTAAAAATACAAAAAAAAAAAAAAAAAAAAAAAAAAAAAAAAAATTCCAGCTACTTGGAAGGCTGAGGCATGAGCATCGCTTGAAACTGGGAGGTGGAGGTTGCAGTGGGCTGAGATCATGCCACTCTAGCCTGGGTGACGGAGTGAGACTATCTCAAAAAAAATTTGTGACTGTATCCCTAATTTTATCTACAGACATAATTCACTTGCCACTCCTGACTGTAATTAATTATTCTGTTTACAAATTCATATCATTGTTTATATATCACATTGCAGTCCTGTAAGTTTTTTAGACAAGGATTAGTGGCTAAGCCAAGAGACCTATACCCTTCACTATATAGCGTGCAGGTGTTTCAAATACTGGATGTAAGGGCCGGGTGCTGTGGCTCATGCCTATAATCCCAGCACTTAGGGAGGCCAAGGCGGGCAGATCACTTGAGGTCTGGAGTTCGAGACCAGCCTGGCAAACATGGTGAAACCCCGTCTGAACTAAAAAAAATACAAAAGTTAGATGGGTATGGTGGCAGGCAACTGTAATTCCAGCTACTCAGGAGGCTGAGGCAGGAGAATCTCTTGAACATGGGAGGTGGAAGTTGTGGTGGGCTGAGATTGTGCCACTGCACTCCAGCCTGGGTGACAGACTGGGACTCCATCTCAAAAATTAAATAAATAAATAAATAAATAAAAACCCTTGTACTTCCTATGTCCAGTATTTGCTTGTTTTTGTTTTTTGTTTCCCTGTTTGAGACAGGGTCTTGCTCTATTGCCCAGGCTGGAGTGCAGTGACATGATCTTGGCTCACTGCAACCTCTCCTCCTGGGTTCAAGCAATTCTCATGCCTCAGCCTCCTGAGTAGCTGGGCACCTGCCACCATACCCATCTAATTTTTGTATTTTTAGTAAAGACAGGGTTTCACCTCAGCCTTCTAAAGTGCCGGGATTACAGGCGTGAGCCACTGTGCCCATCCAGAAATGGTAACTTTTATGGGGCGAAGTAATATTTTTATGGCTTGGTGAGTATACAGCAGAATTACAACTGAAATGAACACATATTTTAAACTGATACTTTCCGTGGTACCTTGGTGGTACTTTAGAATATGTATTTCTAGGCTGGGTGAGGTGGCTCACGCCTGTAATCCCAGCACTTTCGGAGGCTGAGACAGGTGGATCACTGAAATCAGGAGTTCGAGGCCAGCTGGCCAACATGGTGAAACTCTNTGTCTCTACTAAAAATATAAAAAATTAGTTGGGCATGGTGGCACATGCCTGTAATCCCAGCTACTCGGGAGACAGGCTGGATAATCACTTGAACCCAGGAGGTAAAGTTTGCGCTGAGCTGAGATCACGCCGTTGCACTCCAGCCTGGGCAATAAGAGCAAAACTCCATTTCAGGAGGGAAAAAAAAAAGAAGATATGTATTTCTACCATAATTAACGTGCAAGTGAAGTAGCACCTTTTTGTGCTTCAGTCATTAGACCTCTCATATGTTCCAGTATAGTCCAGTGCACATCTGCCTCATTAAGATTTACTTTGAGTATATATAATAGCTAATAAGGATTGGGTAGAATTTGAATAGCTGAATAAATTTTTTTTGCACAAGCGTATGTTTGTTATATTTAAGGAATAAGTGCACAGGTAACAGATGCTATTGCTGTTAGGAGCCTATCACAATATCTTTAACATCTTTGGGAATCCAGTTTTTTAATAATAAAGTAAATTCCCTTTTGTTCTCTGGCAATGTAATCATAGCCCTTAAGGGATATTACCTTGGTAAACTGGCAGAAAGTAGCATCCCCAGAACCTGGCAGTGTAAAACAGCTAAAGTAGCTGTACCTGTGAACTATCTAAAGGAGTGTACATGTGTGGCTTTCATCAGTGGTGCTTTTTTAAAGGTGGGAACCCTTTTAAAAATTGTACTGTTTTCTGATTGACTTCCCTAGGCTATTTCTAGATTGTGTGAAGACAAAGACTTGTGTAGAGCCGCTATGAGAAGGTCTTTCAGCGCTGATAACTTCATTGGTATTCAGCGCTCTAAAGCCATCCTCTCTTAAAGAGAGACATGAGGGGTTATAACGTCACGGGACCTTCATCTACAAAGACTGAAGAAATATCACCTTTTTTGCTCAAGAACCAGCAAAATTAGTGTTTTCATCAAAAGGAAAGATCTTGAATTCAGGGGACTCATGGACAACAAGGATTATACTCCATAGGAAAGAATGGGACCTTGTCAATGCAACAAAACACTCTTCTGTCCTTTTTAATGTAAACAGAGTTACAAAAACCACTCCAAAGTGAAGGCTCCCATCCCACACGGAGATTTGCTTATTGTGTGGGCCGATAGCTGTGAACTATGTAAGGTTTTTTTAAACAATAGTTTAAATTTTTAGACTTTAAAGACACTAACCATATAACTTTTATGTTTCTTCCAGTTTTTCTCCCCCCCCCTCCATTTTGCTGCATATGCCTTTAAAATCAATGCAGTATTACCATTGAAACATGGGACTCTAAAGCCACTAAGGAGCGGACTGCAGCATTGTTAGGTATTGAAGGGTTCTTCCTCCCTACTGTTAACCACTGAAGCTGCTAGTCATTGGCAATCATTTTAAACCAAAAAGCTGCTGGATAACATTTGTCATTCATATTCTTTGCAAACATTACTTTAGCATTTTAGCATGTTTGGGGTCATAAACAGAGGAAGTATCAGTTATTGATATCTACTTCTCTTGGGGTCCATGTTGCATTTCTTTTGAACTATAAATGGTGCTTCTCATTTTCTGATAATTTTTCTCTTGTTAAATAAATGTATTAAAAGATATTTTCATAATGCCAACCAACATGGTGGTTCAGTGACAAAAAAAGTAAAGCAGTTTTAAGCTTTAATATAGTTTGGGCCCTCCAAGGCACTGCAGCATAATATAAATGCTATAAACCTTTAAAAGATATCGTTTGAAAGTGTTTTTTTTAAAGCTTTTAAGAGATGGGGGTCTTACTGTGTCATCCAGGCTGGAGTGAGTGCCTGTTCACAGGTGCAGTCATAATGCACTATAGCCTAGAACAACTTCCTGGCCTCAAGCTACCTTCTAGCCTCAGCCACACAAGTAGCTGGGACTATAGGCATACCCGGCACTTGTCTCCTGAATATTAAGCTTTTAATTTTTTGTTTCAGTCACTCTTGAAGACAGCAGATACTGACTGAAAGAAAAAATTAAAAGCTTTATATTCAAAATTTGCAAAATGAAACTGGGTGTGGTGGTGCATGCCTGTAGTCCCCGCTCCTTGGAAGGCTGAGGCTAAAGGATTGCTTGAAATCAAGTATTGAAGGCTACAGTGTACCATTATGGTGCCTATGGGGAATAGCTACTACACTCCAACCTGGACGTCATAGCAAGACCCCATGTCTTAAAAAAAAATGCAAAATGCAAAAGAAATGGGTTGGGCATAGTGATTCATGCCTATAATCTCAGTATTTGGGCGGCTAAAGTGGGAGGATTGCTTGAGCGTGGGAATTCAAGACTAGTCTAGGCAACATAGTGAAACCCTGTCTGTAAAACAAATAATAAAAATAATGAGCTGGATATGGTGGCATGTGTCTGTAGTCCCAGCTACTCTGGAGGCTGAGGTGAGAGGATCACTTGAGCACAGGAGGTCAAGGCTGCATGGGCCATGATCATGCCCCTGCCCTCCAGCCTGGTGACATCCAGACCCTGTCTCAAAAGAAAAAGCCATTCAAACAAGGTTTTGTAAAGGTTTGCAGCATTTATACTTCTACAAGTATCAAAGCTTAGAATTACACTAAACTTTTGGAATACCTTTTATCTCCATAAAATGCCCTCCTCTTTTTAAAAGTAAGTTACTTGCAGGGCTGCGCTCTGTATGCTTTGATCCCTGAAGTTTCTTTAATGTAAAGGAAGATTTTGAAGAGCAGTATTAATTAACATGTAATAAAAGGAATTGGACCCTAATGATAGAAGGTGATATGAACAGCTGTTTTATCATCCTACATGTTACCAGGCTGTAGGTGTCCCATTAAGTCCTGCTATTTCAGAAATAACTTACATAGCCCTTAGGAACTCTTACTTCAGGCTTTAAAAGGCAATGAGCAAATAACTTTAGGAGACTGATAACAATGTCACCTAAATTTGAAATACTAAAAAGAGATGAATGTTCTCAACGATGTGAAATCTACTTCTCCTACTGTCTCAAATATAATCCTAGGAATCTTATAAACAAAGCATTTCTGGGCCAGGAATACTTCCTCTAATACAGCAGTGCTTCACATCATATTGTGCTGCAGTTTCCATCATTTTTAAAGGACAGACACACAAATGATAAATAATGGTATAAAAATACTACAATCTACCACCTCAAAAAAAATTGTTTATGGAGTTCAGAGCTTGGAGATTCAAGTATTGATTGCAGTTTTATTTTGAAAAGAATGCTACAACTTATGTGGTTTTTATTTCTCATGTTTATATTAAAAGAAAAGCTAATAAACTCTATTTTAATTAAAATATGGCTAGTGTGTTTGTAACATTTCTATTCACATAATGGGATTATTATTACATCTCTGCCCACCCTAGTTTTAAGTCAATCCTGATATGTCTTAAACCATTTTAAAACCAACCATAAGTTGATTTGGTCCATTTATGTTGGTCTCTAGTTAAGATACAGTAATCTGTTTCTTTTGCATATGCTCTTTTCAACCTGAAGATAATTTATTACACTTTAAATCACTGGCCATGGTACTTAATGGCATAGTGCATTAGATGGCATCTTGAATAGTTGGTTATAGTGTCTGAGAGGGAAAAGCACATTAGAATTTAAGTAAAATGCCGGGCGCGGTGGCTCAAGCCTGTAATCCCAGCACTTTGGGAGGCGGAGGCGGGTGGATCACGAGGTCAAGAGATCGAGACCATCCTGGTCAACACGGTGAAACCCCGTCTCTACTAAAAATACAAAAAATTAGCTGGGCATGGTGGTGCGTGCCTGTA
>NW_016107506.1:1024606-1043147 GCF_001604975.1 Cebus imitator
AAAAAAAAAAAAAGAATTTAAGTAAAATGTACCAAAGGGAAAGGAAATAACAGGAATAGTGTAGAATTAGAATGAGGTATTTGAGGTTTTCAAACAGTTAAACAGGAAAGAATGGAAAGACAGGAACTAGAATCTGTGTTGCTGTTGAAAGGGCGTTCTAAGCCACGTAATTTGACTTTAATATGGTATTTTCAAGCTTACATTTCAGTTAAAAATCTACCAAATCATTGTTGGGTCAGCTTTTGCAGTTCTCACTAAATCCTGATAGTATTGCAGTATTTCCATCCACTTTAAATCTTCATTACCTAAAGTCAAATACTTAAGTAAATGATCACAGCCAGGCATGGTGGCTCATGCCTGTAATCCCAGCACTTTGGGAGCTCAAGGCGGGTGGATCACTTGAGGCCAGGAATTTGAGACCAGCCTGGCCAACATGGTAAAACCTTGTCTCTTAAAATTACAAAGAAGACAGGGTGGGGGTGGCTCACACCTGTAATCCCAGCACTTTGGGAGACCAAGGCAGGCAAATCACATGAAGTTAGGAGTTCAAGACCAGCCTGGTCAACATGATAATTTGTGTCTGCTAAAAACACACACAAAAAAAAAAAAAAAAAAAAAAGCAGCCAAACATGGTGATGCGTGCTTGTAATCCCAGCTACTCAGGAGGCTGAGGCAGGTGAATCCCTTGAACCCTGGAGGCAGAGGTTGCAGTGAGCCAAGATCCCACCACTGCACTCCAGCCTGGGCAACACAGTGCAACTCCATCTCAAAAAGGAAATAAAATTACACAAACATTAGCAGGGTGTGGTGGCACACGCCTGTAATCCTAGCTACTCAGGAGGCTGAGGTACAAGAATCCCTTAAACCCAGGAGACAGAGTACAGTGAGTCACCACGATTGCACCACTGTACTCCAGCCTGGGCAACAGCATGAGACACTGTCTCAAAAATCATACCTGATCACCATATCTTGATAAGTTGCTGACTAGGATAAATGATCTAATTTAACTTAGAAAAAAATCTATCACAGGTCACTTTTTAAGATGGTTTGCACCCTGTGATATGTCAGTAAGCAGAAATGCTGACATTTGAGTGGTCAAAGGTTTAAAAGAAAGTTTGGAAGAGCAACACTGGACATGAATCTGTGACTTGAAAAAGTTGGTAAAATAAGTATCACGAAAGCTCTCTTCCTTTGACTTTAGAAGGCAATACAGTGACTTTGATAAATGGGAAATTGGGTCACTTGAGGATAATCCATATAAATGTCACTGAAAAGCAGGCAGGTTCTCTGACAAATGTTCTGGGGCATGGAAACCACGTTGCTAGTGGGGTGGTAGCTGGCATTTTTCTCAAGAGTTCTATACCTAGGGAAGATTTATTCACTAACATAAGACTAAAAAAAACTATGTGGCCGGGCGCTGTGGCTCATGTCTGTAATCCCAGCACTTTGGGAGGCCAAGGCAGGCAGATCACCTGAGGTTGGGAGTTTGAGACCAGCCTGGCCAACATGAAACTCTGTTTCCACTAAAATACAAAAATTGGCAAGGCACAGTGGCGGGTGCCTGTAGTCCCAGCTACTCAGGAGGCTGAGGCAGGAGAATTGCTTGAAGCAGGGAGGCGGAGGTTGCAGTGAGCCAAAATTGCACCACTGCACTCTAGCCTGGATGACAGAGCGAGACTCTGTCTCAAAAAAGAAAAAAAAAAAGGACTATCTGATTACCTAGACTCGAATTTATTTTCATTTGTAGGTTTTGAGATGGAGTCTTGCTCTATCGCCCAGGCTGGAGTGCAGTGGTGCAATCTCGGCTTGCTGCAACCTCTGCCTTCCAGGTTCAAGCGATTCTCCTGCCTCAGCCTCCTGAGTAGCTGGGATTACAGGTGTGTGCCACCACACCTGGCTTATTTTTGTATATTTAATAGAGACATGGCTAAATTTTGTATATTTAATAGGGTTTCACCATGTTGGTCAGGCTGGTCTCGAACTCCTGACCTCGTGATCAGCCCACCTTAGCCTCCCAAAGTGCTAGGATTACAGGCATGAGTCACCGTGCCCGGCCCATTTGTAGGTTTTTTTAAACTACTATAATACAGACCCCAATGATGAAATGTTAACTTTGGTATATTGTGAACTGAACTTCTACATCTTCATTACAAGAAAAAGACAAATACCTGAAACATATTTGGTAGAGTCTGGGAGGTGAAGAGTTAAGAAAATGAAAGACATATTTGAACCAAATTGCCATTTTTATAGGCTTTTTGGTTGCCTTTTGGCAATTTCATGTGGTTCACCCTAAGATGACCACTTAGGGCTCAGTATTTCTGGTTAAAGAGAAATTTTATCTTAGCCCTTTCTTTTACATTTCGTCTTTACGTAATCCGTATGTCTATACATTATTGAAATCCAACAGCACTAAATCTTGACCTTTTAACAGCTCAAGTTTCATTTCTTGGTCTAGTTTTCCTACATTTCTAAGTATTCCTTTATTTTTTACTTTTTAAAGCCAAAGCCAATTTTAATTAGAATACAGATTCAGTCTTGATTCTGTGTTTGCGCTATGCAGTGTTTCTAGAAACTAGTTTAGCTACAGTATGCAGGTTAACTGGAATCTTTAATCATTCAGCCTTTCTCCCTAACCACATTTAAGATAGCTATGATGAACTCTTAAGCAGGCTTTTTCTTTTTTTTTTGAAACTCAGTCTCGCTCTATCACCCAGGCTGGAGTGCAGTGGCGTGATCTTGGCTCACTACAACCTCCACCTCCGAGGTTCAAGCGATTCTTCTGCCTCAGCCTCCCAAATAGCTGGGATTACAGGTGTGCGCCACCACGCCCGGCTAATTTTTGTGTTTTTAGTAGAGACAAGGTTTCACCATGTTGGCCAAGCTGGTCTCAAACTCCTGACCTCGGGTCATCTGCCCACCTTGGCCTCTCAAAGTGCTGGGATTACAGGTGTGAGCCACCACGCCAGCCTCAAGCAGGCTTATTAAGTATAGCACTACTTGGAAAAGCACCTGACAGCTTGCAGAGAAATCTCCCAGTGCGTGCTAGGTGCTATACAGAATCTGTAGACTGCACCCAGCACCTCTCAACAGATTAAGGATTGTTTTACCTTAAAGTCTAACTTCTGCCTACGTACCCATCTGTAGACCTGGCTGGGCCTGATGATGTGCCAGGAAGCAATATCTAGGAGCTCTTCAGTGAAGCCTGCTCCGTGAGTGTGCAGGAGCATTCTGTTTGGTTTCTAAGGGAATTTCCATTGAACTATTTGGCCAGTGAGAGAACATGCACTTAAATATGAAATAAATTTTAAGAATATTAGTTTGTGGTTTAGGATATCTAGGGTGCAGGAAGAACAAGTGGCTGTGAAAGTGAAATGGTATAGAAATTAAGAGTAGTCCTCAGTTCAATGAAAAGAGGTTAACAGTCTTTAAAAAGGGACAGGTTTGGTGATTATTACAACTTCTGTAAGGGAGTAAAGCAATTGCAATGTGATTAGGAAATTCAGTAATGGTCCCAGAACCTAAGGTCTTCAGTGAGCTATCAGTAGTATCTACTTCAAAAGACCTCAAAGGATTCCCAAATTAGACTGCTAGCTTAAAAAAAAAAAAAAAAAAAAAAATCTTAGGCCGGGCCCGGTGGCTCATGCCTGTAATCCAAGCACTTTGGAGGCCAAAGTGGGCGGATCGCCTGAGGTCGGGAGTTCAAGACCAGCCTGACCAACATGGTGAAACCCCATCTTTAAAAAATAATAATAATAAATAATAAATAAAAAAATCTGTTGCTTCATCTTCTTAACTTCAATTCTATAAATGCGTACCTGCAATCTCCAAGCTGGTGGCTCCCGTGTCTCCTCAGTGTGAGAACTGTCTCTGACAAAGGCGGAGCTTCAGGTGTTTTATGCATCTCGTCTTCCAACCCCTGCTTCACTCTTAGATGAAGATCTTTAGGACCCTCCCTCAACAAAATCATCCCGGTCTCACCATGACCCATTGTGGCAATGCTTGATATTGATCACTGTGACCCGCTGCCAAAGCATTAGCACCGGGTTCCAGGACGTGCAGGCTTCATCAGGCTCACAGGTCTCTTGCAATTCCCTTTCATTACCTACTTGAGCCCATCTGTGTTCCCCAAAACAGCTGTTCCTAACTTACTGCCCTTATTCGTTCTCCTCACCTGCTCACAACCCTAATCATGTATCCTCAATGTAGGCTGAGGACTACATGGCATCTGCACCTTCGAAAACCTGTTTCCTCTGGCATTCAATGCCTTCTTTAAAGTAACTCTTCTCATCTGGTGGAGAGGATTCCATCTCTAACTCTAAAATCAACCTTCTTTATCCACCCTTTCCACTACTTTATTCCCTTCTGCTTTAAAAGTGCATTCATCTCCGCAATTTGGGGATGCAATTCCTTAAATGCCCCAGTGTTTCTCACGATGTGGTCCCCAACCCACCTGTCTCTCATGAGCTAAAAGTGCCTGTGAAAAACAAAGCTTCTCTAAATGCAATGTGGTGTCCTGCACTGGATCCTGGAACAGATGGGGAACGTTAGTGGAAAATCTGATGAAGTATTCGGTTAATAGTAACGTGCCAACATTAACTGCTTAGTTTTAACAAATGTTAACATCGGGGAAATGAGTAAGAGGCATACAGAAACTCATTTTGGCAACTTTTGGTAAATCTAAAATTATTCCAAAATTAAAAGCTTATTTTTGTAAAAAAATAGCTTATTGGGTCCCAGAGCTACTGAATCTCAATTCCTGGGGCTGAGGCCTGGGAACTGACATTTTTAACATGAACCCCAAATGATTCTTATGCAGATACAAATTTGAAAATCTAACCTCTCAATCTCCTTTCATTCCATGTCTGAACACTGCTTCCTCATTGTCTTGCTTACCTTAACTTTGCCTTAACCTGAGTCAATCCTTTAAATCTTTTTAACCCTAAAATATAAATTCCCCTTTCACAAATGAGAAAACTGAAATACCCAGAGGTTGTGTCCAGGATCATACAGCCCAAAAATGGTGGAACTGGGGTTTGAGTTCCTAGTAAGTCTGGCTTCCAAATCTATGCTCATAGCCACTCTGCCTCTCAACCTTGTTACCATCTGTGGACAAACTAAGGAGCTCTGTAACTAAATCACTAAAAGAGGCATCATTGCCAATATTATCCTGAGCCCATTTATTTCTGCAACCTTCTTTTCTTTTTTTTTTTTTTGAGATGGAGTTTCACTCATTTCCGAGGCTGGAGTGCGACGGCGCGATCTCCACCTTCCAGGTTCTAGCAATTCTGCCTCAGCCTCCCGAGTAGCTGGGATTACAGGCATGTGCCACCGTGCCTGGCTAATTTTGTATTTTTAGTAGAGATGGGGTTTCTCCATGTTGGTCAGGTTGTTCTTCAACTCCTGACCCCAGGTGATCTGCCTGCCCCAGAGTCCCAAAGTGCTGGGATTACAGGCATGAACCACTGTGCCCAGTCTGTTTCTGCCACAAAGCCCAACAGTCCCTCTGTTCCAGCTTGTGACTTTGCCCTCTCCCCACTTTTCCAATGAGGGAATATGAGTGACAAGAAAGCATGGGGAAGATGTGCTAACTAGTGTCCTGTACATGTAAGGTACAGTTGCTCTCCTCTTAGGAGTCAACTCAACTCTATTTTCTAATCTGCCTCTCCTAGCTACCTCGTGCACCAATCTAATAAAGTTCCTAGTGCTCAGCTTGACATTGAATTACATACTCTTATTGTTAACTAACCTCTTATGGGATTTATGTTGTCTCCTACAAGTATTGTAAGCTAGTAACCCATGTTCTCCCACATACTTATGTCTCAGAGCACTGGTGAACCCTGTCTACCAGGCATTAAAATGAGGTGGTGTTTGGTAGATTGGTAGCTAATCTGCATTTTGCCAAAGTAGCACCAGCAGAAGGTGGTCTGACAATAGTTTCTCAGGCTAAGAATCTGTCCAGATGATTAGGGAAGAGCCAGTTCAGTCAGCTTCTCCCGTCTCTTCTGGGCTCCCTGACTTGTATTTAGAATACAGTACAAATTGCAGATCCAACTGCTGGATGATAAAGTTTTGGGAGTTCCTGCCCTCTAACCAGACACACAAAACAGCACCATCTCTAATCAAATTGGTTTGGTATAAACGGAAGGTTTATAAAATAGAACGCAATCTCAGGCAACATCTGTTCTTCCACACATCTCCCTTCAGCAAGTGAATCATGAGACAATCATAGGATTGGCGGGTGTGAGATCTGGGAAATATATTCAAATGAAACATGTTTCTTAACTAGTTCTGTCTCTGGTGATGGGAATTTGCTTGATTTTACTTACTAATAAAATTTTTGCTGCTTACATTTTAAGTACATCTGAAAAACCTGATTATGAAGTTAGAATCCATGTATCTCCTCAAATACTCTTAGAAAGCAGTGTCTTTTCATAAAAACATGAGGAGAAAAAGACGTCTACAGCACCTTTGTATTGTCTTTACCATTACTTTAATGCATTTTAAAATTTATCTACATTAATTGGGAACAAAGAAAAATAGACATTTCTTTGTTTTTCATAAATAACTAATCTTCATATTTGATAAAAATCTCAAACCATTATTTTACCTTCCCACAAATATAATACATACAAAATTTTTCTGAAGGTCAACAAATGAAGTATCTTGAGACTAACATAACCACATACAACTGCTGTTTCTACTGACTCCCAGGAACGAAGCAGAAACAAAAACTCTTCCAGCAGCTCTGGGTTTCCTTTTATAAGTGTTACAGATTCAGAATTGTAATCATGCATCATCTGCCAGTCATAATTTATGGATTCAAATTGATTGTCTACAAATAAAATATCGCTGGCTCCGATGTGTAATGCCTGGATTTAACATGACAGTGACTACTGCATGGGATAGGCACTATACATATGTGGAAATCAGAAGAAGTATTCAATGCCCTGGACTCGAACTACTGACTCGGTATGTGCCTCATTTGGCTCAGTAATAAATTCACCTGCACCAAACCCGTATCAAAAGTCACCAAATCTTTCATATATATAATATATATTATGTATATACACACCCACAAAACATACATACTATACACACAGTTTGTAACAACATGAAATCATATGGTCTTAAAATGATGTACCCACAGACAGACACTATCCTGGCTGAAATAAATCCTGTAATTATCAGGTTACAAGAAGCTTTTGAAAGCCTTGACTCAGGTTAGCTACTTATATTCTGCCTACCCTTCACCCTGCTTTAATGTCTTGGCAGTTCTTTCAGAATGACCCTCCCCAACCTAGACAGCTTTCTTTCCCAGGATCACCTGATTGGACTTTGGAAACAAGAGCAGCCAGAGGGAGCAGGCAATTCTTAGCCACTGTCCCTCACACCTGCCTACATGTGTGATGTGCTCTGTCCTGTTGGCCACATTTGGTGTTAGAAAGCAGTTATTCAAAGCTTTGTCCCTCCTACCCCCCTTGGGCTTTCTGTAGAGCACAAAAGTGAAAGAAGCTTCTCTGGCAGGGGTAGCAGTTCATTAAAATATACAACTACATTTCCTAGCTCTGGGGCTCCCATTCTGTACTGGAGAGTGCAGGTCACGGATGCTGTTATTAAGGTTCGGTGTGTGATCCATGAGGTTTTCTCCTGGCAGCCAGCGTCAGGATTAGTGCAGCTTCAGCCCAGAAGGAAACAGCCTAATGAATACCAACTTTGAAACAGTGCTGTCGGTACATTATTTAAGCTTGGACATGTGCACAATTACACACAACACACACACATGGGCCTTGGTCACTGGCAATGGTCATGAGAAAATATGACAAAGGTTTGCAAGGATAAACCAATAAGGCACCAAGAAAAATTGTTTCCAGCCAATTTGACCATTTCAAAATGTGAGAAGGGAAATCATAGAAATTAAAAAGATTTCCTAAAATCTGTTCAGCTGATTCACTGAGAGGTCCCATTAGTTCCTTTAGACAACCTACCTGAATTGAATCCTCATCCCCTAAACTATTAAGTGAGGCATTGCTTAAAAATCGAACTGAGCCGGGCACGGTGGCTCACGCCTGTAATCCCGGCACTTTGGGAGACCAAGGCGGGCAGAGCATGAGGTCAGGAGTTTGAGACCAGCCTGACAAACATGGTGAAACCCTGTCTCTAATAAAAATACAAAAATTCGCCGGATGTGGTGGTGCATACCTATATTCCTAGCTACTTGGGAGGCCGAGGCAGGAGAATCACTTCAACCCGGGAGGCGGAGGTTACGGTGAGCTGAGATTGTGCCATTGCACTTCAGCCTGCGCAACAAGAGCAAAACTGCATCTCAAAAAAACCCCAAAAACCAAACTTAAAGGGACAGCCCTGAAGCTGTACATGAGACTCAACTGGGCCCTAAGTCTGCCCCAGCTTCACAAAGCTGGCTGTGACCAAGTTGCTGAACTACTCCACAACCTTTTATTTTACAGTTGTTTTCATGAGCATGACTTGTTTCCATAATCACATGCAAATTGGGGGAAATAAGTATATGGATGGAAACAGGGGGTGGCCATAAGTAAACCCAGTTTCTTTCCCCTGGGGTGGCTGATATCAGTAAGACTTAGGGAAGCAGTATCTTTGCCTCTCTTAGGGGATAAGGGAAGAGAGAGACAGCAGAGGTGAGAACAGAGACAAAGAAGTGCCTCTGAAAGTTGGTCTGGAATTAGACTCCTAAGATCATGACTTACATTGCCTCCCCTTAGGCTTAGCATCCTTTGTTTTAACTGGCTTATTTTTTAAAGTCAATTAGTTGTTCAGCATGTTGCTAAAACAAACAAAAAATTCAAAAATAAATTAAATCACTTTCACCCACTTCGTCCCACAGCTTTTGGATACACTGCACATCATTTCTAGATTTCTCCACAAAGAAAAGGAGGGGGAACCCAAATTAGGCACAATGACTGAAGGCAGCAGAGCAGTCTATGTACTTTCTGGGAAGACATAGGAAATGAGGGAAAAGGTCAAGGTGATCAGAAAAGGTTCTCTCATTTGAAAAACAGGAGAGGAATTGGCACTCAGTCAAGGGATCTATTTCAAGATTCTAGGAAGAGTCTTCTTCCTAGAAGAATAAATAGAGGAATAAAATAGGCACAAAGTTCTGTAGCTATTAGTAGGAGATTTTGTAGAATCCACTGAAATTTTAATTTTGATTTGGAGGATAAGTTGGGTAAGAGCAGTGCATTTTAATAAATATGAAGTTTTTGAGAGTCCTTAATACTAGGTTTCTTCCCACCAGTACAGTGTTTCAATTCCCTCTGGGAACTATGCATTTGTCAAATTAACATCCATGAAGTAAAAACTGACCTAGGCTTAAATTGTACTTTTCCAACTTTGGTAGAAGTGAATTACACATGCCTAGACCCCAGTTGTTTTCCTAGACAGGCTTTCTCAAATGTTAATTGCTCTGGCCATTTTAGCTTCCTAAATTTAGTACCCAGTACTGGTCACTGGAATTTTGTTGGCAGAGTCACTGTCACCCCCTTCCCCATTAATGGCCCCACACTCTTCATGAATAAATGCTTAAACAGATTAGAAAAGCAAACAGAATTTTCTAACAGCAAAGAAACCTCTGTATGTGTGTGTTCATCAATATATAGGCTTTCATAATGAACGAAGGAATGGTTAAACAGATTAGTAAAGCAAACCAACTGCCAAGAAGTGTGTGGTGTGTGTGTGTGTTCATCAACATACAGGCTTTCTCGAAAAATACAGAGGTAGCAAAACACTGATCTATATTTTAAAAGGTTGTGTAAGCATGTTATGGGTCTCATTTGTTTTCAGAGAGGGCAGAGAGCAACATCTTGCTGCTTTTTGACTATCTGGTTATAAACTAGTCCAAAGTCCAGGGACACTTATTTTCCCTTATTTGGGCCAATGTTTGTTCACAGGTAGCCAGCCTCCCTCTCCCAGTTCAAGCATTTCACTCAAGGGTGGGTGTGGTTTCTAATCACAGCTCTCCAGGAGAGGAGGAATAAGAAAAAAGCAGAAAAGACTGTTTAACATGATAAAGGGGGCGTTGAGAGGGTGCGGCAAGTAAGTGTTGGAAATTTACTTTAATTATTGGCAGTACATCCATTTTAGTCCTTGTATTTAAAAAAGAGCCCCCTTTAGCAACTACCACTAAGTATTGTCCAGAGGGAGTGGGTTTACACTTTTACCAAAATTATAACACAAGTTCCTTAAAAAAAAAAAAGGGGGGGAGGGGGGAATCACTGAAGCCTAAGAACCACCCACTCCCTCTCAGGCACAAAGCTGCCAACTCACCAGCCTAGAATTCAAGCTCCACCAATAACTATCACTTTGGGTCTCACAACTGCAAATATTTATGCCAGATCCTCTATAATGCTACCTCTAACTTATTCGAGACGCAACGATGGTGAGGTTAGGAGTGAGAATTATTACAAGCACTACAGAAAAGAAACAACCTCCCTCTATAAACAAAGCTAAAAATGAACACAAAATCACTAAGTACTTCCTAACCTTCTCACTTTGGGGAGGGCCTAAGCACATTATGCTCCCCCCCCAGGTATGCCCTGGGGCCATAAACTGCAGCTCACCTTAAAGAATCATGGACACTTTAAGCAGTGGCAGGAGAAGCTAGATGAAAAAGCACACGCAACAACTTCCCAGTCACAGCAACCGAAACGTTCACTGTTCACATTTTTTTAAAAAAGACACACGTATAGGAAATATATTTTCCCAATTGAGAACACACAGTTCAAAGAAACCTGAACTAAGTGGAACTTCATGACAAGGCCAACCTCAGGATTGTAAAGCCCCCAAAGCAAAGGTAAATTTTGTTGCCAAAATGCAACAAAGTTACAAAGAAAAATACATATAAATTAAAAAGAAGGTTCCCATAAAGGCAGTCAGAAACGCAAAATAGAACACACGTGAGCTGGGCCTCTTGGAGAAGACTTGGGATAGGTTCTTCCCGGAAAAGAACTTCCCTCTCTCCAAGTCGCCGCGGGAGGGGGCAACAGCACCGTGAAGGTAAACGGAAGTGACCTTGGCAAAACTACCAAACAAAACGCCCCCCTCCCCTCAGCTCTCCAGCCGGGTCCCTCCTACACGTGCGACAGGGACACCTGTTTGTGGTAGGCGGCGGCGGGGCCCGGCGGCCCGGTCCTGCCCGTGAGTGCGGCGCTGGCCTCGGGGTAGTCCCCGGCGGCCATGGCGCCTCCGCTCTTGTGGCCGCGCTGCGGGCGGCAGCAGCAGCGGCTGGTGAAACGCCGCCACGACTCCACCGTCTTGCTCGACCAGATCCAGACACCCGACGTGATGCCCACCACCAGGCACATGAAGTACTTGAGCATGAGCACCCAGTACTCGGGCTTGGCGCGCGGCTGGCCGGCGTCAGGGGCCGGGCAGGCGCAGGTGAGCGCCGCCTCCCAGCTCTCGCGGTAGTGCTGCTCGTACAGGTAGCAGGCCACCACGATGCTGGCGGGCACGGTGTAGAGCAGCGTGAAGATGCCGATGCGGATCATGAGCTTCTCCAGCTTGTCCGTCTTGGTGCCGCCCTGCTTGATGACGCTACGGATGCGGAAGAGCGACACAAAGCCCGCCAGCAGGAAGAGCGTGCCCACCAGCAGGTAGAGCACCAGCGGGCCCAACACGAAGCCGCGCAGCGAGTTCAGGTTCTGGTTGCCCACGTAGCAGATGCCGGCCACCGGGTCCCCGTCCACGGAGCTCAGCGCCAGCGCCGTGATGGACTTGACGCTGGGGATGAGCCACGCAGCCAGGTGGAAGTACTGCGCGTAGCCCGCGATGGCCTCGTTGCCCCACTTCATGCCGGCTGCCAAGAACCAAGTGAGCGACAGGATGACCCACCAGATGGAGCTGGCCATGCCGAAGAAGTAGACCAGGAGGAAGACGATGGTGCACAGCGCAGGGCCCGTGGTCTCGTAGTGGATGTGGTTGTGCTCACGGCTGCAGGCCACGCTGGCATGGCCCACGACCAGGCGCACTAGGAAGCCCAGCGACACGCACAGGTAACAGGCGGACAGGAAGATGATGGGGCGTTCAGGATAGCGGAAGCGTTCCATGTCTATGAGGAACGTGGCCACTGTGGTGGACGTGGAGATGAAGCACAGCACAGACCATAGGCCGATCCAGAAGGTGGCGAACGTGCGCTCATCGGAACTGAAGGACGGCTGGTAGCAGGGTACCGCGCAGTTGGGCACCTGCCCCGTCCGCACCTTGTTGTAGAGCGGGTGTGACTCCTTCAGGATCGGCACGAAGGGATCGCGACACTTGCACACGGACGGGCCCCCAGCGGGGCATTCGCCCCCTGAGGCCGGCGCCCCTGGTGGGCCTGGAAGCGTGGGCTTGGCTGGGAAGGGCCTGGGGGGCGCCGTGGTGGCCTCGCTGCGGTTGTAATCCATGCACAGGACCTCGGCGTCGCGGCCCAGCACCGGGAGGCGGTCGCAGCTCATGCGCTCGGGCCAGGCGAAGCCGTACTGGCGCATGAGCGGCGAACAGCCGGCCTTGGCGCGCTCGCACACCGAGCGGCAGGGAGGCAGCGGCTTGTGATAGTCGGGCAGGCAGATGGGAGTGTACATGGAGCACAGGAAGAAGCGCAGGTCTGGCGAGCAGTGGATCTCCACCAGCGGCCAGAACTGGTGCACCTCCAGGCCCGCCTCGTCCTGCGTGTCGTGGTTGAACTGGTTGGGCATGTGCGTCAGGTTGTAGCCGATGCCGCGGCACATGGGCACCGTGATTTCCTGGCACACCGGGGCCTTGGACGCGGCGGTCGCCCGGCCCGCCAGCTGCGCCAGGAGCAGCAGCAGCAGAGAGGGAGGCGCGGATGGGTCAGACCGAGCCATCGCCCCCTCCCTCCCCTCGCCTCCAGTAGCCCGCGAGGGACGCACGCAGGCAGAGGAATCCGGGCTGGGGCTTCTCCCTCCGGCGTCTCGTGTGTGGCGCCGGGGATGGCAACCTGTTGGTTGCTTTTTCCTTTAAAGAAATCCGACCAAAGATCAACTGCTTCAGGAAGGCGCTGCCTTCGCTGGCAGCGCTCCGCTCCTCGCCGAGTAGGGCTGGAGAGACACGGTTAGGGCTTGGATTCCAGGGAAAGGACTCTTTAAAAAAGAAGGGAGACAAGATTGCAACCACTCCCGGTTAGAGGGGAGTCAACGGCTGGGTCCCCGCGAGCGGTCTCCAAATCTCTAAGTTAACCCCTCTCCTTTCCTCCCTCCTCCGCCTCCTGGAACCAAACTACTGACTTCCCCACCCTCTCTTTCCAAGCTGGGCCCTCCAGGCAGTGCCCGGAGACCAAAAGGCTCAGCCTCCCGGAAAAGGGCACAGGAACCGGGCGGGAGAACAGGGAGAAAGGGAAGGCTCTCACCTCCACAGATCCCGCCGAGAGGAGCAGACAGTCCGCAGCCAGCCTGGGTCCTCCGCCCCTGGGACACTCCGCTGAGAAGCGCGACTCACAGCTGGGCCGGCGCCGGGAAAGTTTAGCGACAGGCTGGGTATCCGTGGCAGCGGCACATGGCAGCAGGTGGGGGCGACTCAGAGAGGGGGGCGTCCCCAGAACAGGGGCGGCGCAGGCCGGTCACTAGCCCTCTCCTCCTCGGGGGCCCCCCGCATGATCCAGACGGGGCCGGGCAGGGGCAGGCCGTGCGTTCTCCCCGAGGCCGGGAGTTGGACGGAGGGCGAACGCGCCTGGCAGCACCTGGGCGGGAGGAAGGCGGGATGCGGGCGCCGGGGGATCCCACCGACTCACAGCACCGCGAGCAGCCGGCGCTGGCCGGGCCGGGACTGCATGGTGCGCGCTCGCCGCTGCGTCCCGCCCGCCGCTCGCCTCCTCCCCTGCAGGGGGCTCCGCGCTCCAGTGAACTCCTGGGGGCGGTGGCGGCGCTCTCGGGACGCGTCCGGCTGGGCTCCTCCCCCGCGCTTTCGCACCTTTTTGCCCACCTTGGGCGAGTACGGAACCTAGCGTGGCGGCGGCGACAGCGGAGTCACAGCCGCGGGCTGGCTGCCCTCTCCCGCCCCGCCCGGGTCACCTGCTTCTAATGCCTGCCGGGAGGCCCCGCCCCCGGCCCCGCCCCCTCAGGCCCGGGCGCGGTTGGTGGGCCGCCTCGCCACGCTCTCCGCGCGTCCCCGCCCACTGCCCCGCGGGCTCGGCCTTTCCCCCGTCGCCCTCCAGCCCCGCCCGGAGCGGGCCGCCGAGCGCTGACCAATCGCGGGCCGAGAGTCAATGGCGGCTGGGCGAATGCTAATTACGCCGAACCCGGTCGGGAAGCCCTGGCCAGAAGTCCCTCCGGAGTTCTCTGCCCGCGCTCTGGGTGCAGGACTCGCTCCTGTAACGTCCCGCCTTAGGCACCTTTGCTCCCCCGGCCCCGGCCCTTTCTGGCTGCAGGGAAGCGTCCTTATAGAGTTCAGTGCTTCTTTGAAAGAACTGCTCAAAAAACCATTCTTAGCCGTGCCTCCTGTCTCCCTTCAGCGCTGACTTGGAGCTGTGTGAAAGAAGAGAGACTACTTACTGAGCCTTTTACCGTGTGCCCACCAAGTGTTCATCGTTTACCTCTTTTTTTTTTTTTTTTTTTGAGACGGAGTTTCGCTCTTGTTACCCAGGCTGGAGTGCAATGGCGCGATCTCGGCTCACCGCAACCTCCGCCTCCCGGGTTCAGGCAATTCTCCTGCCCCAGCCTCCTGAGTCGCTGGGATTACAGGCACGCGCCACCATGCCCAGTAATTTTTGTAGTTTTAGTAGAGACGGGGTTTCACCATGTTGACCAGGATGGTCTCGATCTCTTGACCTCGTGATCCACCCGCCTCGGCCTCCCACAGTGCTGGGATTACGGGCTTGAGCCACCGCGCCCGGCCTATCGTTTACCTCTTAAAACGAGATCGCACTCAGTACAATTCTGAGGCACGTACTCCTTACAGGTGAAGAAACCGAGACTTCGACTTGGCCAAGGCAACCGAGCTAGTCGTAGTTCCCCAAGAAAGGGCAACCTCGGCGAGTTCACCGCCATATTCCGAGCTCCTGGCACATAGTAGGAGCCTAAATGGCATCCCTGGGATTCGAACCCAGGTAGAGGCGGCGGCATTCACTGTCGTGGCCGCCCCTCCCCCTATACGATCGCAGTCTCCCTGGCTTCGACCTTTACTTTTGCATCTCGGAACAAAATCTTGATGTGACAAGAAAGTGGATTTCTTTCCGCCTTTAGAAAACTCAGATGTGAGTCCTTTATTAGTCGAGGTTCATAATCCCAGGCAGTTCCTAAGTCGCCTGCAGAGAGAAGCGGCACCGACTAAGGGCTCTCTGCTGGGCAGGGCGCCGGCCTACCCGTCCCCTCCCGTTCCCAGCTGCCCGCTGCTTAGCCGCGCACTCGCGTGCCGCAGGGGGCGGGGGGCGCAAGGATGGCGGGGACGCGGCGACGCTCTTCAGCTGAGCTATTATGCTGCAAGTTTTAAATGTCCTAAAAATGCCTCTTTTCTATGTGTTCTAATTAGATTGGAAGACTGAGGTATTTAGCATACTTGAAATTCATTCACACGCTTAGGAAGAGGGTTTAAATTGTTTCCTTCTCCCCAAACTCTTCCTTCCACCAGGCAAAGGGTGAAACTAGGCAAGAGGGCCTGGGGACACTTGAAGGGATACGGACTGGACTAACTGGATCAGATCCAGATCAACCGCGGTTTCTTGTCAATCGTCTGTCCTGGATCCCATAGGCACAAGTTGGAAGAAAGTGCCACTCCCCTCCTGCCTATCAACAACCCCTTGTGGGCAATAATGAAGAATCCCAGTCTCCATGTTAAAAAGCAACAAATATCATCAATCACTTCACAGATATCAAAACTATTTTATTTTATTTATTTTATTTTTTTAAAGATGGGCTTTCACCATGATGGCCAGGCTGGTCTTGAACTCCTGACCTCAGGTGATCCACCCACCTCGGCCTCCCAAAGTGCTAGGATTACAGGCATTATCAAAACTATTAATAATAAATGTTTAAAAGGCAGGCCGCCATGGCTCACCCCTGTAATCCTAATACTTTGGGAGGCTGAGGTGAGAGGATGGCTTGAACCCAGGAGATTGTAGGCCAGCCTGAGCAACATAGCAAGATCTCCCCACTCTAAAATACATTAATAAATAAATGAATAAATATACATGACATCTTTCATTCTCTGGAATTCTACAGGTGTTCATATTTTATCTCTTGTGTTTTGGAACTACTTGTGGATCTGGGTCAGAGAGCATCCCAGGATTGAAAACAGTGGGAGTTGAAAAGCTGTGGGCATAGCAGTGAAGAAGAAAGGGCAGCCCTCAGTGGAAAGTATGTGCAGACTGTGAACATGCCAAGGGAGGCCCATCTCATTCTGTGCTCTTTATGTAACGTGTATATTACTGGGGATGGACAAGTGTTGGCTAATAATAAAAATTATTTGAAGTTGGAGAATGTTAATCATTCACACTGGAATTTAGCCAGAATATTTGTGTTATTTCACACTGTTGTGTCAGAGGCATTTGAACCAGAACAACTCCATCTTGGATAGGGACTGGGTAAAATAAGGCTGAGACCTACCGGGCTGCATTCCCCAGAAGTAAAGGCATTCTAACTCACAGAATGAGATAGGAGGTCAGCACAACTTACAGGTCATAGAGGCCCTGCTGATAAAACAGGGTGCAGTCCAGAAGCCGGTTAAAACCCATCAAAACCAAGATGTTGGGGAGAGTAACCTCTGGTCGTCCTCACTGCTCCTTACACCTTAATTATAATAGATTAGCATGTTAAAAGACACTCCCACCAATGCCAAGGCATTGTTTACAGATGCCATGGCTACTGTCTGTAAGTTACCATACTGCCTGTATGGTCTAAGATGGGGAGGAAGCTTCAGTTCCAGGAATTGCCTTCCCCTTTCCCAGAAACTCACGAATAATCCACCCCTTGTTTAGCATATAATCAAGAAATAACCATAAAAATGGGCAACCAGCAGCCCATGCCGCTGCTCTGCCTGTGGAGTAGCCATCCTTTACTTTTCTTTTTCTATTCTTTCTTTCTTTTTTTTTTTTTTTTTTTTGAGACAGTCTTGCTCTGACTCCCAGGCTGGAGGGCAGTGGCGCGATCTTGGCTCACTGCAACCTCTACCTCCTGAGTTCAAGCGATTCTCCTGCCTCAGCCTCCCAGGAAGCTGGGACTACAGGCCTATGCCACAACACCCGGCTAATTTTTGTATTTTTAGTAGAGTCGGGGTTTCGCAATGTTGACCAGGCTGATCTGGAGCTCCTGGGCTCAGGTGATCCACCCACCTCGGCCTCCCAAAGTGCTGTGATTACACGCGTGAGCCACCGCACCTGGCCCTTTCTTAACAAACTTGCTTTCATTTTACTCTGTGTACTCGCCCCAAATTCTTTCTTGCATGAGATCCAAGAACCCTCTCTTGGGGTCTGGATCGGGTCCCTTTTCCAGCAACGGTTTTGGAGCAAACAATATTATCCACTGGTTTGTAAACCTTTTCTTTTTTTTTTTTTTTTTTTTTTTTTTTTTTTTTTTTGAGAAGGAGTTTCATTCTTGTTACCCAGGCTGGAGTGCAATGGCACCATCTCAGCTCACCGAAACCTCCGCCTCCTGGGTTCAAGCAATTCTCCTGCCTCAGCCTCCCGAGTAGCTGGGACTACAGGCGTGCGCCACCATGCCCAGCTAATTTTTGTATTTTTAGTAGACACGGGATTTCACCATGTTGACTAGGATGGTCTTGATCTCTTGACCTCGTGATCCACCCAACTCGGCCTCCCAAAGTGCTGGGATTATAGGCGTGAGCCACCGCGCCCGGCCAAACCTTTTCTTTATCAATAACAAAATCTTAGTTTTGCTTGGAGATCTCTAATAATAATAGTAATAGCAGAAATCTTTATGGAAAGAAACTTATTTTTCAGCTGGGCAAGGTGGCTCATGCCAGTAATTTCAACACTTTGGGAAGGTGAGGCTGGAAGATCACAGGAGTTCAAGACCAGGCTTGGCAATATAATGAGACCTTGTCCTAAAAAAAAAAAGAGAGAGAGAGACATTTCATGTTGTATATCTTTTTATATTGTATTCTGTTGCTTTTTGTCTATATTTTAAAGGCAGTTTAAAATATGCTGACTGTTTAATATGTATTAGGAAGGGTGATAGACCTCATTTTATCCTCAGATGAAGAAGCTGGCCCCATAATGACTTTAATGACTTGTTTGAAATTATTTATTTAGTCTATAGAAAGAGTAGAAATAAAAATGTTCAGCCTGGCATAGTGGCTCACGCCTGAAATCCCAGCACTTCAGGAGGCTGAGGTGGTAGGATCATGGTGTCAGGAGTTCAAGACCAGCCTGGCCAAGATGGTAAAACTCCGTCTCTACTAAAAAGGCAAAAATTAGCTGGGCATGGTAGCAGGCGCCTGTAATCCCAGCTACTCAGGAGGCTGAGGTAGAGAATTGCCTGAACCTGGGAGGGGGAGGTTGTAGTGAGCCGAGATCTCACCACTGCACCCCAGCCTGGGTGACAGAACGAGACTCCCT
>NW_016107506.1:1043552-1045059 GCF_001604975.1 Cebus imitator
AGAGACGGGGTTTCACCATGTTGACCAGGATGGTCTCGATCTCTTGACCTTGTGATCCACCCGCCTCGGCCTCCCACAGTGCTGGGATTACAGGCTTGAGCCACCGCGCCCGGCCTGATTTTTGTTTTTTGTTGTTGGGGGTCAGGGTCTCGCTCTGTCACCCAGGCTGGAATGCAGTGGCCTGATCTCTACTCACTGCAGCCTCTGCCTCCTGGGCTCAAGTGATCCTCCCTCCTTAGCCTCCTGATTAGCTGGGACTACAGGCATGCACCACCATGCTTGGCTAATTTTTAAAAAACTTTTTGTAGAGACCAGTTCTTACTATGTTGCTGAAGCTGGGCTTGAACTGCTGGACTCAGGCAATCTTTCCACCTCAGCTTCCTGAAGTGTTAGGATTACAAGTGTGAGCCACTGTGCCCGGCCAAATTTTTTAAAAGATGTATTGTTAAGCATTTAGAACATTGCTAAGCATCCTTGTCTATTTATTCATTCATGAGTTCTTCCATCTATCAATTCATCCATCCATTCAGCAAACATCAAATTTCTGAGTTGAAGACACTACTGCCTTATAAAACATAATTCGACAAAGCCAGACTCATGAAATTCAACTGAAATTATTGTCCAAGTTGTCTTCATTAATTGATGAAAATATAGAGGATAGAGGCCAGGCACAGTGGATCACGTCTGTAATTCCAGCACTTTGAGAGGCTGAGGTAGTCAGATCATGAGGTCAGGAGTTCCAGACCAGCCTGGCCAACATGGTGAAACCCCATCTCTACTAAAGATACAAAAAATTAGCTGGGCATGGTGGTGGGCCTTTGTAATCCCAGCTACTCGGGAGGCTGAGGCAGAATCGCTTGAACCCAGGAGGCGGAAGTTGCAGCGAGCCGAGATTGTGCCACTGCACTACAGCCTGGGCCACAGGGCAAGACTATGTCCCCCCAAAAAGAGAAAGAAAATATAGAGGATAATGCTAAATATTCCACCTAATAGGTGTGTGACATTCCATAAGTTTTGAAGTATTGGTTTTGGGTTTTGCCATCAGGGAACAGGTAACCTCATTTTAAAACTTTCTAGGTTTATGTTGTTTATACATGCATTATTTTGTTGAGATTCTTGAGAGTTCAGTGCTGTAGGAATGAATAAACATGTAGGCTTTCTATGTATACTATTCAATATCTTTTTATTTTTTTTTGAGATGGAGTCTCATTCTGTCACCCAGGCTGGAGTCCAGTGGCAAGATCTCAGCTCACTGCAACTTCTGTCTCCCATGTTGAAGCAATTCTCCTGCCTCAGCCTCCCCAGTAGCTGGGATTATAGGCAAGCACCATCATGCCCAGCTAATTTTTTGTATTTTTAGTAGTGACAGGTTTCACCATATTGAGCAGGCTGGTCTCAAACTCCTGACCTTGTGATCTGCCTGCCTCAGCCTCCCAAAGTGCTGGGATTACCAGGGTGAGCCACCGCACCCGGCCTACTATTCAACATCTTTTTTTTTTTTTTTTTT
>NW_016107506.1:1045200-1075867 GCF_001604975.1 Cebus imitator
TGCCTCAGCCTCCTGAGTAGCTGGAATTACAGGCATGTGCTACTGCACCCAGCTAATTTTTGTATTTTTAGTAGAGACAGGGTTTCAACATGTTGGCCAGACTGGTCTTGAACTCCTGACCTTGTGATCCACCCGCCTCGGCCTCCCAAAGTGCTGGGATCACAGGCGTGAGCCACCGCGCCTGGCTCAACATCTTGATAATCAAGGCTGGAATGTCACGCTACATTTGGACACCTTTAATAAATATTTGTGAAATAAATAAATGAGTGAATGACAACTGATATTAACTTTTTCAACTTTAGCAACTGGCATTGAGTCTCTGAATGCAGCTTATCTTATGAACTCTCTCTCTGAGGCTGACCATGTCCTGTTAAATGAAGTTAAATGAAGCCTAAGTCCAAATTTTGGCTCTGCCTTTACTAGCTAAACAACCTCAGGCAAGTCACCTAACAGCTCCAGGCCCTCTTTCTTCTCTGTAAAACAGAGTTAGAAATAGTTATCTACCTCATACAGCTATAGTGAGGAGTAAGTACATTTATATGCTAAAGAGCTTAGAACCATGTCTAGCCCCTAAGTCTACACAGGTCTTGGCTATTATTATTAGTTTCTTCTAGGGTTCATTCTATGTTTCCAGTTTTCTGTATTTTCTTTTTCATATTACTTTAACAATGGAAAAAAATAGGCCAGGCGTGGTGGCTCACACCTATATAAAGCCCAGCACTTTGGGAGGCTGAGGCGGGCGGATCACAAGGTCAGAAGTTCGAGACCAGCCTGGCCAACATGGTGAAACCCTGTCTCTACTAAAAAAAATACAAAAATTAGGCCAGGTTTGGTGGCTTACACCTGTAATCTCAGCACTTTGGGAGGCCGAGGCGGGCGGATCACCTGAGGTCAGGAGTTCAAGACCAACCTGCCCAACATGGTGAAACCCTGTCTTTATTAAAAAAATAAAATAAAATAAAAATAGCTGGGCATGGTGGTGGGCGCCTGTAATCCCAGCTACTCAGGAGGCTGAGGCAGGAAAATTGCTTGAACCTGGGAGGCAGAGGTTACAGTGAGCTGAGATTGTGCCACTACACTCTAGCCTGGGTGACAGAGTGATACTCAGTCTCGGGGAAAAAAAAAAAAAAACAAAAAATTTTTTTCCAGATATACTTTATTTCTGAGCACACTGCCAGCTCTCACCAGCTATCTCTGGCACTTAGATATTGGTAAATTTAGTGCCAAAGCAGGATTCATGTCACTTGCCCACGATCAAAGTGCACGCACCTGATATCAGCAACCATGTGCGTGCACATGTAGCGGCTGAGGATAGAGAGCCACCAGTCAACTCGACTCCCTCACAGGCATTTCCAGACTAGCTCCCAACATGTCCTAAGGCATCTCTGATCACACCACTTCCCATCATATCAGATACCTCGAAACACAAACCAGAGGATTAACACGATGAGCCATTTTCCTGGGTTCATAATGAGAATATCTTTTGTAAGTGGAATAATTCAACAGTAATCTTCAGTCCTCTCTTCTCTCACAATGTGATGGAGATTATAGAAGAGTAAAAGCAGCTTTCTTTTTCTCCCTGGGGTAATGGAAGTATTGGACTAATCTTTCCCACATTGATCAGTGACTCTCAGCTGCACATTACAATCACCTGGGGAGCTTTTAGAAATACCGAAACTTGGGCCCTATTTCATTGGAGTCTCTGGTTGAGGCACAGACATTGTGTGTTGGTTTCTTTGTTTTTTGTGGTGGTTGTTTTGTTTTTAAGTCTCAACCTTGTTTTTGGCGAGGGTGGAGAACCACTGGCATAGAGGGTTTTGGCGTTTCCTCAGTATAGCCTCAAACTTGGGCCCTGCTGAGTCTTTTGCAAAGAGGGTTATTCACATCAGTGTGTAAAATGGAACACCGGGAAAAGGTACCAAGAACTACATTCTAGGCTAATTGCATTTGAGGCTGTTTGGACTGAAGGAAAAAATATGTAAAGCAACAGAATTGCAATAAAGTAACAACGATGCCATTATAAGAGCTACTGATGCTGGGCACCGTGGCTCACGCCTGTAATCCCAGCACTTTGAGAGGCTGAGGCGGGCGGATCACCACATCAGGAGGTTGAGACCAGCCTGGCTAACGTGGTGAAACCCCGTCTCTACTAAAAATACAAAAAATTAGTGGGGTGTGGTGGCATGCGCCTGTAGTCCCAGGAACTTGGGAAGCTGAGGCAGGAGAATTGCTTGAACCCAGGAGGCGGAGGTTGCAATGAGCCAAGATCATACCACTGCACTCCAGCCTGGGCCACAGAGTGAGACTCCATCTCAAAAAAGCAAAAACAAACAACAAAAAAAGAGGTACTGATAAATATTGAGCACTTCCTATGTGCATGCACTGTACTAAGCATTTGATATTTTATGCATACTTTTTATGCCTAAGAATCCTGTAAGATTGATTTTATTATTCCCATTTTATAGATAAAAAATCATGGCTGGGTGATTGGCTCACACCTATAATCCCAGGACTTTAGAGGCTGAGGTGGGAGGATCTCTTGAGCTCAAGAGTTCAAGACCAGCCTGGGCAACATAGTGAGACCTCCATCTCCACCAAAAAAAAAAAAAGACTTTTTTTTTTTTTTTTTTGAGTCTGTCTCACTCTGTTACCTAGGCTGGAGTACAGTGGCATGATCTCAGCTCACTGCAACCTCTACCTCTTGGGTTCAAGCGATCCTCTGCCTCAGCCTCCCAAGTACCTGGGACTACAGGTGCATGCCACCATGCCCAGCTGATTTTTTGTATTTTTAGTAGAAAATGGGCTTTCACTATATTGACCAGGCTGGTCTCGAACTCCTGACCCTGTGATCCTCCTGCCTAGGCCTCCCAAAGTGCTGAGATTACAGGCATGAGCCACCGTGCCTGGCCAAAATTTTTTTGTTTTTTTTTTAATTAGTGGGGCATGGTGGCATGCACCTGTGGTCCCAGCTGCTCTGGAGGCTGAGGTAGGAAGATCACTTATGCCCCAGAAGTTGAGGCTGTAGTGACCCATGGTCACATCACTGCACTGCACTCCAGCCTGGGCGACAGAGTGAGACCCTGTCTAGGAAACAAGCAAACAAAAACCTGAGATTTACACAAGCTGAGTAACTTGCTGAACTTTGCACACCTTCCAATTGGGAAGGTTTTCCTGACCCCAGAGCCGATGCTGTCATCCACTGCACCTTCACTGCAGGCCTAGCAGCAGCCATTCATCAGCTACAGGCCCTAAGAACCACCAGATGGTAAATCTTCAGATAAGCAATTTTTCTTGTTCCTTAGCACCTTTTTCCCGGGACCAGGTCAACTCTCCAATTCTGGTGTGGCCTCTTGTGGCTGGGTGGTTCAAGTGTGGAAAAGCTGAGGACCTGGGATTCATCCTGAATCCAGTCAACGTCCAAAAGCAACATGTTCTTCGGGCTTTGCACAGCAAGCAGGAGGTGGAGTGAGGTGGAGTGCCCCTTAGGCTAGATTTTAGAACCTCCTGGTATCTTGGCCGAGGGAGCTTCAGTTCATTAAACATTGACTCTGCACCTGCTGGGAGCCAAGCACTGGTGCTAGGGTCACAAGATGAAAAGGCAGGAGCTTACAACGCAGGGCATAGTGGGAGCTCAGACAAGGCACTCAGCACAGCCTGGTGGTTCAGGGAAGACCCAACCTGGCCTATGAGTTAGATGGCCTGTCAGGGTTTTGTATAGGAAGCAGAAACCTCTGTACGTATTTCTTCTTTTGGGTCTTGTTTTTGGGGTTTTTGTTTTTTTGAGACAGGGTCTTGCTCTGTCACCCAGGCTGGCGTGCAGTGGCATAATTAAGGCTCACTGTAGCCTTGACCTCCTGGGCTCAAGTGATCCTCCCACCTCAGCCTCCTGAGTAGTTGGGACTACAAGCATGTGTCAGCATGCCCAGCTAATTTTTTGGTTTTTGTATAGATGGGGTTTTGCCACGTTGCTCAGGCTGGCCTGGAATTCTTGGGCTCAAACCATCAGCCCCCCTTGGGCTCCCAAAGTGCTGGGATTACAGGTTGAGCCACTATGCCTGGCCTCTCTAGGTATTTCAAGCAGAGAAAAATTCAATCCTGAGAATCAAGCAGAGATTACACAATTGTCGGGAGAGCTGGAGAGGTACACGTCAGGGGGCTATCCCTGGAGTATTGAGTTCAAGGGCCCACCACAGTAGCCGTGCTCCAGAAAGCAGGATGCTGGTACTACTGCTGCAACTGCCTGTGACAAAGGCAACTGCTACACAAAGCTGGCGACCACACAGTCAGAAGGGACACTGAGGCCAGCAGCATTCAGTGCCTTCACCCTGCTCCCTTTAGCAGCAGCCACTGCAGCAATAGTGGGATGGTGGCTTTGCATCTGCCTGCCAAATCTCACACGAGAACGTATTTCAGATCCATATCCGAGCTACAAGGGAGTCTGGGAAATGTAATTTTGTTGTTGTTTTGAGACAGAGTTTCACTCTTGTTGCCCAAGCTGGAGTGCAATGGTGCAATCTCGGCTCACCACAACCTCCACCTCCTGGGTTCAAGCAATTCTCCTGCCTCAGCCTCCTGAGTAGCTGGGATTACAGGCATGTGTCACCATGCCTGGCTGATTTTGTATTTTTAGCAGAGATGGAGTTTCCCCAAGTTGGTCAGGCTGGTCTCGAACTCCTGACCTCAGGAGATCCACCCACCTCGGCCTCCCAAAATGCTGGGATTACAGGCATGAGCCATCATGCCCAGCGTAATTTTTTTTTTTTTTGAAAAAGATGGGGTCTCACTATGTTGCCCAGGCTGAGTCTTGAACTGGGCTCAAGTGAGCCTCTTGCTTCAGCTTCCTGAGCAGCTGGAACTACAGGCATGCATTGCCACACCTGGCTCTTGGAAATGTAGTTTTGAGGTTTCCGATCTCTCCAACTAGGTTACTAGAAGAATAGATTGGAGGCCAGGAGAGTGAAGCCTTGGTGTCTACTATGTGTGCAAAAAGAAAGTGAGAAGGACTTCCCAGGTGGAGGAATCGACCCAGGCAAAGGGCATAGAGCCAGGAGTGAGGCTGGCACAGTGGTGAACAGCTGGAGAATACCAGGTTATCAAGAAGTAACAGAAGCAATTGAGTCAAGGTTTGTATCTGAAAGTCCCTTATACCTGATTAGTCACTCAAGTCTGATCAAAGTGTTCTTTTTGTCACCCCCGCCCCTTTTTGTGAACAGGGTCTCACTCACTGCCCAGGCAGGTCTCGAATTCCTGGGCTCAAGCTATCCTCCCACCTCTCTGCCTTCCTAAGTGCTGGGATTACAGGGTATAAGCCACCACATCTGGCCAAAGTGTTTTTTTCTTCCCTGAGATGGAGTCTTGCTCTGTTACCCAGGCTGGAGTGCCATGGTGCGATCTTGGCTCACTGCAACCTTTGCCTCCTGGGTTCAAGCGATTCTCCTGCCTCAGTCTCCTGAGTAGCTGGGATTACAGGCACACACAACCACGCCTGGCCATTTTTTTTGTATTTTTAGTAGAGATGGGTTTTACCATGTTGTTCAGGCTGGTCTCGAACTCCTGACCTCAGGTGATCCTCCCAACGTGCTGGGATTACTGATGTGAGCCCCTGTGCCCGGTCCAGCTCAAGTACTTTTTTAATGAGTTAAATTCACATACACACTCTACCTAAAACGCTTTTTTTTTTTTTTTTTTTTTTGAGATGGAGTCTCACTCTGTCACCCAAGATGAAGCACAGTGGTGCAATCTTGGCTCACTACAACCTCCGGCTCCCAGGTTCGAGCAATTCTTCTGCCTCAGCCTCCCAAGTACCTGGGACTACAGGCGAGTGCCGCCATGTCCGGCTAATTTGTGTAGTTTTAGTAAAGACGGAGTTTCACTATGTTGGCCAGGATGGTCTTGATCTCCTGACCTCGCGATTCACCCGTCTTGACCTCCCAAAGTGCTGGGATTACAGGTGTGAGCCACTGAGCGCAGCCAACACTTCTTTATTATACAGTGTTTGATTTATTCAAGTCACTACTAATGCAGAAGGACAGAGGAAAGGAGCAAAAAGCACAAGAGAGAAAAAACAAGAGTGTTAGGTAACACCCACGAAGAAAACAGAGCCTTAACCTTCCCCAGGCTTCATGCTACAAACACTATTGATTACAACCCGAGTCATCTCTCCCTTCAGTTTCCTAAAAGAAGCCCAGTTGTTTTTTGTTTTTGATTTGTGGGCATCTACCCTTCTCTTCACAGCCATGTGCTTAGGTGGAGGCAGGAACTCCAGTCCGAGACCAAATACTAAGACATAGTTGGTCAATTGACCATGTTGCTCCCTCCTCCTCCTCTTTCTTTTCCATTTTTTCACTTTCTGTTTTTCGTTTGCTATGGGATCTCAGTCTGTCTCTCAGGCTGGGGTGCAGTGGTACGACCACAGTCATTGCAGCCTCAGCCTCCCAGGCTCAAGCAATCCTCCCACCCCAGCCTCCTGAGTAGCTGGAACTGCAGGCACACGTCACCACGCCCAGCTATGTTTGATTTCTTTGTAGAGACGAGGTCTCCCTGTGTTGCCAGGGCTGGCCTCAAACTTCTGAGCTCAAGTAATCCTGCCGTCCCGGCCTCCCAAAGTGCTGGGATTACAGTCAAAAGCCACCACGCCATCTCCCCGGCTTCTTATCAGTACTGAGGTTACACGGGTGCATGTTACAAAATTCTGGCCAACAGAGGAAGGGACCTATGTGAGTAAGTCCATCAAGGGGCTTATGGGAAAGGCTTTACTCAAAAGAAAGGGTCCTCCCTCCTGCTGGGCATTGATTTTTTTTTTTTTTTTTTTTTTTTTTTTTTTGAGGTGGAGTTTTGCTCTTGTTGCCCAGGCCGGAGTGCAATGGTGCAATCTCGGCTCACCGAAACCTCTGCCTACTGGGTTCAAGCGATTCTCCTGCCTCAGACTCCCGAGTAGCTGGGATTACAGGCATGTGGCACACACCCAGTTAATGATTTGTATTTTTAGTAGAGACAGGGTTTCCCCATGTTGGTCAGGCTGGTCTCGAACTTCTGACCTCGGGTGATCTGCCCGCCTCAGCCTCCCAAAGTGCTGCTATTACAGGCGTGAACCACCGCACCCGGCACACTGCTTATTTTTAAAGCCAGTGGAATCCATGTTTTCTGTCCTTTGCAACCAGTAGCATCCAGATTACTTCATGCAGCCTGTATACTTGGGATGAGAATATGCCCACTTACAGTTGGTTAATGGAAGTCTCTGAAGGAGATTTAAGGACAGGAATTTATTTCCAGTTTGTTACCCAAAACATTCAAGATCCACTCAAATGTCACTTCTATCTTCCTTAGTTATTTGTCACTGCTGGACTCCCATAGCCTTTCTGCCCCTCCTTTATTAACAGCACTTTACTCATCTACACTTTCCACAATCTTTATTGAGCACTTATTATGTACTTGGTACTCTTTTAGGCACAGGATAGACAGCAGGGAACTAGTCAGACGCATGGAGGTTCCAAACTTGTGGGAGGACAGAAAATGAATGAAAAATGTAAATGTGATGACTTCTAAAACGGAAAAAAGCTGGGCTTGGTGGCTCACGCTGTAATCCCAGCACTTTGGGAGGCCGAGGCGGGCACATCAGAAGATCAGGGGTTTGAGACCAGCCTGACCAACAAGGTGAAACCCCATCTCTACTAAAAATACAAAAATTAGCCAGGTGTGGAGGCATGTGCCTATAATCCCAGCTACTCAGGAGGCTGATGCAAGAGAATCTCTTGAACCCAGGAGGCGGAGGTTGCGCTAAACTGAGATTTCACCACTGCAATCCAGCCTGGGCGACAGAATGAGACTCTGTAAAAAAAAAAAAAAAAAAAAAAAAAAAAAAAAAAAAAAAAAGAAAAAAAAAAAAAAAAAAAAAAAAAAAAAAAAAAAAAAAAGAAAAAGAAAAAGAAAAAAGAAAAAAAAAAGAATTCTATGGTAGCATTTAAAATAAGTCACTGCTTGTGACTTATTTTATTGTAGTTTGATTACCTGTTCATACACTAGTTCTTTCCACTAGATTGTATGTTCTTGCAATCTCACATTTCCCACTCCTGTATTTTCCAAAGATGACTGGAAAAACTCTTCTCCGTTTGTCTTCTCTAATGTTACTTTGCCATCCCCCTTGGGAGAGGGAAGGTAAAATGTCCTGAGTCCCCTCTCCTGGAACCTGGGTGAACTTGTGATGGTTCTGACCAATAGAATATGTGGGAAGCAATGCTATGGGACTTCTACAGATAGGTCACAAAAGGCCATGCAGATTCCACTAGATTCTCTTAGAACACTGTTCTCCTGGCTGGGCGTGGTGGCTCATGCCTGTAATCCCAGCACTTTGAGAGGCTGAGGCGGGCAGATCGTGAGGTCAAGAGATCAAGACCATCCTGGCCAACATGGTGAAACCCCATCTCTACTAAAAATACAAAAATCATCCGGGTGTGGTGGCACTAGCCTGTAGTCCCAGCTACTCGGGAGAATCGCTTGAATCCGGGGGACGGAGGCTGCGGTGAGCTGAGATTGTGCTACTGCACTCTAGGCTGGCGACAGAGCAAGACTTTGTCTCAAAAATAAATAAATAAAATAGAACACTGTTTTCCCAGAACACTCCCTCTTGGAACACTCATATGATGGTTGCAGCTGAGTGAGCCTTCAAGTCATCCCAGGCCAGGTGTCTGGCACATGACTAAAGAAGCTCCTAGATGATTCTAGTCCCCAGCCTCAAGCTACTCCCCACCATTTACGTCTTCCCATCTGAGGCCCCAGATAGCACGGGGCAGAGACCAGCCACCCCTCTGCGCTCTCTCCTGCTTCCTGATCTGAAATATCCGTGAGCATCATTAAATGGCTCTTGTTTTACATTACTAATTTGGAGTGGTTTGTTACACAGTCGTGGTAACTGGAATACCTGAATGCCCCCAAACCCGCCGTCCCGTGACATCTTAGATAATCAGGTAGACAACTTTTTTCTTTTTGCCTGACCCAGTTGGTGATCAACTTATACACTGAAGCTCGAGAACTTTCATCCACTGTACTTTTATCCTATTGAGTCTCACTGTTGATGATATGCATGTGAAATGTCTAATCCTTTAAAACACAAATCTTCACCATTGATCTTAATATCCTGCTGCAGTGAGTTCCCCAGGTCAATTGTGTGTCGTGGGGGAAAAAAGTACCTCCTTTTATCCATTTAAACATGCTTCCTTTTTATCTCATCTTGTCCTCTTGTTCATCCCCAAGTAAAACGATTTCCATTTTGTGGGTACCTACGCACAGAGACCTGAGTTGAGACAATAATTTTCCTTTGAGCTGGTCACCTAGAAGGCCTCAGGAGCGCTGGGACATGGAGCAGTGGATTTTAGTTGGTGACTTAAAGGTGGTGGAACACTCCATTCTAATTAGTCACAGATTTAGTTCCAAGCTTTTAAAAAAATAGTCTCCAAATTCTGCAAGAGGCAGGCTGGGCATGGTGGCTCATGCCTGTAATCCCAGCACTTTGGGAGGCTGAGGTGGGCGGATCACCGAAGGTCGGGAGATCAAGACCAGCCTGACCAACATGGAGAAATGCCGTCTCTACTAAAAATACAAAATTTGCTGGGCATGGTGGCACATGCTTGTAATCCCAGCTACTTGGGAAGCTGAGGTAGGAGACTGGCTTGAACCTGGGAAGTGAAGGTTGTGGTGAGCTGAGATCACACCATTGCACTCCAGCCTGGGCAACAAGAGTGAAACTGCCTGTCTCAAACAAAAAAAAAAATTTCTGCAAGACGCAATGGGTATCTTCTTTTAGGGATGGTAAATGAAACACAGGATGGTCAGAGACACTGGACCAGGACATGGGCAATCTGGATTCAAGTCAATGCTTAGTCTAGACTCGGGGGCTCACCCCTGTAATCCTTGTGCTTTGGGAGACTGAGATGGGAGGATCCCTTGAGGCCAGGAGTTCAAGACCACTCTGGGCAACATAGCTAGATCTGGTCTCTGGAAAAAAAAAGTCTCAGTTTGGGAGCCAGCTATGTGCCCTTGGACACACAATTCAACCTCTCTGGGCCTCATTTTTCTCATTTATAAAATTAGGAGATTCAGCTGGAGGGTCCTGTGGAGCCCTTTTGCCTCTAACATGCTATGAACTCTGTATATTTGCCAGTCATTTAGAAACATTGATGACATGAATTCATGTGAGGAAATCATTTGTATTCCAAAGAATGTGCTTGTTTAGCTCCAAAGTGGGGTTGCAGAGACCAAAAAAAATAAAAAGCTATCTTTTTCCAAAAACAGAGTCCCAACTAGGCTTCAATTACCAAGAGCATATTTCTGCCATGATTGTGAGTCTGCTGGCCGGAGTCCTCTCCCTGGGAGAGGTCCCATTGAGCTGCCTCTGGCTGCACCTCCGAGAGTCTAGCAATTCCAGTGCAGATCTTGCAGCTGTATTGCCAAACATTTGTGCCAGGACAACTTCACGCTAAATGATGAGAATGAATGGGTGGGGTGACAGCTCCACTACGTGGTCATCTCGTGGAAGAAAAAAGAATGCTGTCTCAATGAACAGCGCAGGAGGAATCATTCAGGTGGGTCTCAAATGATCTGAACTGTCTTCTCAATCCTTCTTCTCCATGCAGAGGAAAAAGCAGTCACCATTTGAGGCTTAGGGAAAGCATTCAGTCTCACTCAGTTTGCATTCGTCTCACTTATTTTCTGATCTACTAAATAGTACTTCCACAGTTGGTATTCTGAGAACTTCTTGGGATCTAACCTACGTCTTCAGCTGTGCATCCTGCTTCTGTTTGTTTGTTTGTTTGAGATGGAGTCTCACTCTGTCGCCTAGGCTGAGTGCAGTGGCACGATCTTGGCTCACTGCAACCTCTGCCTCCCAGGTTCCAGCGATTCTCCTGCCTCAGCCTCCTGAGTAGCTGGGATTACAAGCAACCACCACCATGCCCGGCTAATTTTTTTTTTGTATTTTTAGTAGACACGAGGTTTTGCCACATTGGTCAGGCTGGTCTCGACCTCTTGACCTCAGGTGATCCTCCCACCTTGGCCTCCCAAAGTGCTGGGATTACAGGGGTGAGCCACCGTGCTTGGCCAAGTTATTTTTAAATTATTTTTTGGTAGAAACAGGGTTTTGCCATGTTGACCAGCCTCGTTTCTTTCATTCTTTTTTCTTTTTCTTTTTTTTGAGACAAGGTTTGGGTGTAACACGAGGCTATAGCGCAGTGGTGCAATTTCTGCTCACTGCAACCTCTGCCCCCAGGCTCAAGTGACCATCCTGCCTTAGCCTCCTGAGTAACTGGTACTAGAGGTGTACAATTATAGAAATAAAATGAAGATTTAGGAAGCACATAGGAAAGAATTTTTTTGACTCTAGAATTCTTGAGATCCCGGTGGAGGTAAGCAGAAAGTTCAGACAAGATAATTTATGGTTCTTTTCTTAAGGAATTCAAGGCTGAGTGTAGTGGCTCATGCCTGTAATCCCAGCACTTTGAGAGGCCGAGGTGGGAGAATCACTTGAGCCAAGGAGTTCGAGACTAGACTGGGAAACTTAGGGCGATCCAGTATCTAAAAAAAACTTAACAATTATCTGGGTGTGGTGGCATGCACCTGTGGTTCCAGCTACTCGAGAGACTGAGGCAGGAGAATTGCTTGAGCCTGGGAGGTGGAGACTACAGTTAGCCATGATGACATCTCTGCACTCCAGCCTGGGCAATATTGCAAGACTTTGTCTCAAAAAAAAAAAAAAAAAAAAAAAAAAAACAAAGACAAGAAAAGTTGGGCTTGTGTAGGTGAGCCCTGCCAATAAGACGTCCCAATGTAGAAGCTCCCACCCACGTGCTGTTGGGTCTGAAAGTATGCAAATTAATGTGAAAGGAGCAAGTTGATAATTGCAACAGAAACTCAGACTGCTGCCTCTTCCTTCCTGATTGGTCCAGTGCAAGGGGGTGAGTGATAGGAACAATCGCAGTAAAAAAGTAAAAATATTGGCCAGGCGCGGTGGCTCATGCCTGTAATCCCAGCACTTTGGGAGGCTGAGGTGGGTGGATCACCTGAGGTTGGGAGTTCGAGACCAACCTGACCAACATGGAGAACCCCGTCTCTACTAAAAATACAAAATTAGCTGCGTGTGGTGGCGCATGCCTGTAATCCCAGCTACTTGGGAGGCTGAGGCAGGAGAATTGCTTGAACCTGGGAGGCAGTGGTTGTGGTAAGCTGAGATCACGTCATTGCATTCCAGCCTGGGCAGCAAAAGCAAAACCCCATCTCAAAAAAAAAAGTAAAAATATTGCTTTGCAGCCCGACCTGAAGACAAAGGTGTAGACAAAGTGGCTCCCTTTGGTTCCTGTCAAATTGGCAACATTGTATAATAATAGCTCATTTCTGGAGCCCTTGGCATAGGAGAAGGGACACCGATTCTGGTGCAAGCAGGATCCTCCTGTGAGTAGCAGCTATTCTGTGAGGTTATCTGTGTGACCAGCCCAAAGTCTCTCAGCCAGGGAGTGATTGAGCTGGACACTAAATCCATATTTCTATCCTTGTCCTGGGCTCTCACCTCCATGATGCTGCCCAGTGATCTTTGGAACTTGGACCTGTCTAAACAAAAATCAGGTTCATTCCACTAGCTCCTGGCTGCACTACGGGCTTTCTACTATGAGCTTAAATGCCAGTTCTAAGATCTGTGTCCACTGTGGCCAGGAAGAACCTTTGTGATGGCTTTCTACCATGGCTACATGTTGCAATTTCCTGGGAAGTTGTATGGAAATGTTGATGTGAGGGTCTTATCACTAAATAGTTTGATTTAATTGGTCTCCAGTGCAACCTCGGCACAGAGGTTTGTGTTTAACTTTTTATTGAAGTATATGATACACGTAGAAACATGCACATACCCTAAGAGTGCATCTCAACGAATTCTTACAAACCAATGTTACCTGTGTAACCACCACCCAGCTCGAGAATCGGGACTTCATTAGCACCCCAGAAACACAAATCATGCTCACTTCCAGTTACCCCCGACTCCCGACGCACACCCACACTAACACTAACTTCTAACAGCATAGAAAGTTTGACATCGGGATTTTTAAAGCTCCCCAAATAATTCTAATGGGCAGCCAAGGTTAGGAACAATTGTCTTACTGGTTGAAGAGAGGGAAGTAGGATGAACCAAGCCAACTGCATAAATACAAGTGAAAAAAATAAAATGAAGAGGAAAAAACCCAAGCTACACTTATGCCTCAACCCTGGCTGCTGCCTGCTGTGTTATATACGTTAAGTCTCATTTCATATTAGCATGTTGACCAAGGGTGGAGAGCTGGGCACTGTGGCTCACGCCTGTAATCACAGCACTTTGGGAGGCCAAGACTGGTGGATCATGAGGTCAGGAGTTTGAGACCAGTCTAGTCAACATGGTGAAATCACATCTTTACTAAAAATACAAAAATTAGTCACACGTGGTGGCAGGCGCCTGTAGTCCCAGCTACTAGGGATGCTGAGGCAAGAGAGTTGCTTGAACCTGGGAGGCAGAGGTTGTAATGAGCCAAGATCACGCCATTGCACTCTAGACTGGGATACAAGAGCAAAACTCTATCTCAAAAAAAAAAAAAAAAAAAAAAAAAAAAAGACAAAGGTAGAAAAGGGTTGGCTTTTTTTTTTGTTGTTCTTTTCTTACAATATATTTTCTTTTCTTTTTTTCTTTTTTCTTTTTTCTTGAGACGGAGTTTCGCTCTTGTTACCCAGGCTGGAGTGCAATGGCGCGATCTCGGCTCACCGCAACCTCCGCCTCCTTGGTTCAGGCAATTCTCCTGCCTCAGTCTCCTGAGTAGCTGGGATTACAGGCACATGCCACCATGCCCAGCTGAATTTTTGTATTTTTAGTAGAGACGGGGTTTCACCATGTTGACCAGGATGGTCTCGATCTCTTGACCTCGTGATCCACCCGCCTCGGCCTCCCAAAGTGCTGGGATTACAGGCGTGAGCCACCGCGCCCGGCCAATATATTTTATTTAAGAATACTTTTCTCTGCTGGTGCGGTGGCTCATGCCGATAATCCTAGCACTTTGGGAGGCCGAGGCGGGAGAATCAACTGAGGTCAGGAGTTCAAGACCAGCCTGGCCAACATGATGAAACATTTCTCTACCAAAAATACAAAAATTAGCTGGGTGTGCTGGCAGGCGCCTGTAATCCCAGCTACTTGGGAGGCTGAGGCAGGAGAATCACTTGAACCTGGGAGGCGGAGTTTGCAGTGAGCCAAGATCGTGCCACTGCACTCCAGCCTGGGCAACGAGACTGAAACTTCATCTCAAAAAAAAACTAAAAACCAAAAGCAATTTTTCTCAACCTAGGAAATACCATTCTGGACATTGGTCTTAGCAAATAATTTTGGCTAAGTCCCCAAAAGCAATTGCAGTAAAAACAAAAACTGACCAGCAGGACCTGATTAAACCGATGAGCTTCTTTCGCACAGCAGAAGAAACTATCAACAGAGAGACAGTCTACAGAATGGGAAAAAATGTTCACAAACCATGCATCCAACAGAGATCTAATATCCAGAAACTGTAAAGAACTTAAACAAGCAAAAAACCAAATAATCTCATTAAAAATAATCAAAGAACATGAACAGACACTTCTCCAAAGAAGACATACGTGCAGAAAACAAACATATGAACAAATGCTCATCATCACTAATCATCAGAGAGAGAAATGCAAATCAAACCACAATAAGATACCATCTCACACCAGTCAGAATGGCTACTATTAAAACATAAAACAATAACAGATGCTAGTGAGGTCGCAGTGAAAAGGGCATGCTTATACACTGTCGGTGGGAATGTAAAGTAGTTCAGCCACTGTGGAAAGCAGTTTGGAGATTTCTCAAATAGCTTAAAACAGAATTACCATTTAACCCAGTAACCCTACTATTGATATACCCAAAGAAAAAGCAACCATTCTACCAAAAAGACACATGCACTTACTTGTATGTTCATTGCAGCGCTATACACAATAACAAAGACAGACATGGAATCAGCCTAGATGCCCATCAACAGTGGAATGGATAAAGAAAATGTGATACATATGCCCCCTGGAATACTATGCAGTCATAAAAAAGAATGAAATAATATCCTTTGCAGCAAATGGATGCAGCTGGAGGTCATTATCCCAAGCAAGTTAACACAGGAACATAAAACCAAATACTGCATGCTCGCATGTATTAAGCAGGAGCTAAAAACTGAGCACACACAGACACAAGAAGTGAACAGTAGACACTGGAGACGACTAGAAACTACCTAACTGGTGCTATGTTCACTACCTGCATGATAGCATAATTCATATACCAAACCTCAGTGACACACCATTTACCCATGTAACAAACCTGCACCCGTGAACCTAAAAGTTTTTAAAAAAAACCCCAATCCCTACACAGCAACATATTTAAAACCCAACTTGTCTCAGATTCACCCCTTAGTGAAAGAAAATCTGCCATCTTGAGGGTTGCCAAAAATCACATTTGCAGATGGCAATAAAAGATTTATAGAGTGCTTTCTATGTACCAAGCCCCTTGCTAAATGCGTCATGCATTATCTCATTCAGTCCTCACAACACCCAATAATAACAGGTTCTTTTATTTTCCCGATTTTACAGATGAGGAAACCTAAGCATAAAGAGATTAAGTAGCTCGCCTAGGGGCACTGAGTGTGTAATTGGCAATGCTTCACTTGCAGGGATTCCTCTTGCTATAATTCTATTGTGGTTTTACTTTAAATATCTGTGCCAACTTACCTCTGCTAGTAAATACCTGGGCAAAGATTAATGCCACATCAATTTCATTCTTTGTTTTTGTTTTTTTTACTTTTATTTTTTATTTTTTCAATTTCATTCTTTCAATGTACAGCGTAATGAGCGGGGATATTAGTGGGGAAAAATCAGAGTAACCTGTGTGTGCTGGAATGGACCTTGATGATCCCGTGTTTTTTACCTCCTCATTTTACAGATGAAGAAATGGGCCAAAGAAGATTTTGGATAAACTTAAACTGAAAGAGAGAAAATTAGAAAGTCTAAATACTCCTGGGGAAACTCCAGGTAAAGCTTCCTTAGGCAAGTAGGGTCTTTGACTTACTTGTTTTTACCCTCAGATGTGCGAGTCTGTGGCCTTTGTAAATACAACCTCGTGACCAGTAATATTACTACTATTATTTGGTTTAACATTCATAACATGGTCACAGTGAATATTATTATTGATAGAATTATAAGTCTTGGCTGGGTGTGGTGGCTCACGCCTATAATCCCAGCACTTTAGGAGGCTGAGGTAGGTGGATCACGAGGTCAGGCATTCGAGACCACCCTGGCCAACATGGTGAAACCCCATTTCTACTAAAAATACAAAAAAATTAGCGGGCATGGTGGCGCACACCATGGTGGCACAACCCAGCTACTTAGGAGACTGAGGCAGGAGAATCGCTTGAACCTGGGAGGTGGAAGTTGTAGTGAGCCAAGATGGTGCTACTGCACTCCAGCCTGGGCAACAGAGCGAGACTCCGTCTCAAAAAAAAAAAATGTCTCTGTATAGTGAGCTTATAATCTAAACCAGAGACAGCGCTGATGATCACAGTTATCTGAGTTGAAAAGTGGGTTTTCTCAGGTTTCTCTGAATGTGTTCTGTTTGTTTGGATTTCATGTCATATGTGATTGGCCTCCTAGCATATTTATTCTGGCAGTGAAAGGGTAGGGTGTCTGAAATAAATCTCTTGGAGAAGTTTTCATTGAAAACCTGGTGTTACACATCTAAGTCTTCTTTCTTGAGCACTTCCAATAAGCCAAACAAACCCCAGAAAATGTGAGGTTTGTTGCCTGTCCATATTTCTCCTCTAAGATTATTTCAGAGTTTCTTGGAATTGTTAAAGGTGTTTTCTTCTGTTTTAGATCTCTCTCCCACCTCTCACATCCACAGGTTCATATCCACTCTTCCAGTTACCCACAACCCTTAGCCTGCTTTGTTCAGTCTTTCCTGGACATTTTGGTATTAAACTCTCTTTGAGACAGTGTCTGGCCGTTGCTCACCAATTTTTTTTTTCCAGAGCAATTTTCTCAATAAAAATTATACCCTCAATTACTTTTCTTTTCCTAGAGCAGTGAATCACATTCTAAGAAGCCATTAAGGTGGGGGCAGCTGGATGCAGAGCAAAGAGGTTCTAGCCAGTGCCAGCTTGTCAACCTCATTCTCTGTGTACCATGCTGCAGCCTTTGTGTTGAAGTCACCAGCCAAGGAAGTACCTTCAGTGCCCATTTCTGCTACACTTATGTGCTTCGGGTACCTATGTGATGGGGAGGCCATGTTTTAGAGAATGGATCTGTGTTTAGAGGCAAGAAAAAAATTAGCTTAATCCAGGATGGCTTGATATTTGAAGGCTCAGGCCGGGTGTGGTGGCTCATGCCTGTAATCCCAGCACTTCAGGAGGCCAAGGCAGGTGGATCACCTGAGGTTGGGAGTTCGAGACCAGCCTGTCCAGCATGGAGAAACCCTGTCTCTACTAAAAAAAATACAAAAATTAGACAGGTGTGGTGGCGCATGCCTATAATCCCAGCTACTTGGGAGGCTGAGGCAGGAGAATTGCTTGAAGCCTGGAGGCGGAGGTTGCAGTGAGCCAAGACGGAGCCACTGCACTCCAGCCTGGACAACAAGAGTAAAACTCCATCTCAAAAGAAAAAAAAAAAAAAATTGAAGGCTGTGGGAGTTTGCGTTAGTACCTCCATTCTTCATCCCTCCCAATGTTGGTACCCTCTGCCGTGGGACTTTGCAGTTCCTTCCGTCAAGAGGTGAGTATATATCTGGGTGCAGTGGCTCATGCCTATAATCCCAGCACTTTGGGAGTCCGAGGTGGGCGAATCATGAGGTCAGGAGTTCAAGACCACCATGGCCAACATGGTGAAACCCCATCTCTACTAAAAAGATACAAAATTAGCTGGGCATGGTGGTGGACGCCTGTAATCCCAGCTACTCGGGAGGCTGAAGCAGGAGAATCATTTGAACCCAGGAGGCAGAGGTTGCAGTAAGCCGAGATTGCACCTCTGCACTCCAGCCTGGGCGACAGTGCAAGACTCCGTCTCAGAGAAAAAAAAAATAAAAAGAGATAAGTATAGTCCCTACCTATTGATTCTGATGATGACAACTGCTTTTGCCAATAGGATTTTAGGTGTGACACAAGCAGAGACTTGAAAATGTTCTTGTCTGATTGGACTTGCTCCCTCGCCTCCCTGCTATTGCCATGAGAAGAGTATGCCAGGGTGCCAGGGCTAACCCGCTGGTCCTAGCAAGGTGATGAGAGATATGTGGGGCAAAACAGCTCCAAGGAAGCTGCCTCAGCCCAACCCTGCCAGGAACAGAGCAGCCCAGCTGACCCAGAGATGCACAAGCAAACCCAGCCAGGTCTGCGTAGCCAGCCTTCCAGTGAACTGCAAATGCGGGAGCTGGAATAGGAAGTGATTGTTGTTTTAAGCCTCTGAATTTTGAGGTGGTTTGCTATCCAGCAATAGCAATGAGGTCATGCTTTCTGAGACTTAGGATGATTACCTGAGCAACTGGAAACAAAAGTACTTAGCAAATGTACAGCCGAGGGAACTTGGAGAGTGGACTGGACTAACTCTGGAGACTGAAGACCTGAGTTGCAACTCACACTCATTCTCAGCTTACTCTGTAGACTTGGGCAAATAATTTCACTTTTCTGGGTCTTACTGTAAAATTATAGAGCTGGCTTGCCGACTCAAAACATAAGAGCCTCAGGGGATGTCAAAAAATTAATATGCATTTCATTGGCAGAGATGAGGAAGAGATGAGGAAGATAGGAGACAGCTTACAGGGAATTTTGAGTAAAAAAGGGGACGAAGTCTCACTCTACTGCACAGGCTGGAGTGCAGTGGTGCAATCTCGGCTCACTGCAACTTCTGCCTCCCGGGTTCAGGTAATTCTCTGCCTCAGCCTACTGAGTAGTTGGGATTACAGGCACCTGCCACCATGCCTGGCTAATGTTTGCGTTTTTAGTAGAGACGGGGGTTTCACCATATTGGCCAGCCTGGGTCTTGAACTCCTGACCTTGTGATCCACCCACCTTCAACTCCCAAAGTGCTGGGATTACAGGTGTGAGCCACTGGCGCCCAGCCTTTGAGTATAAAATATTTATACCTCGTAGTCCCAGCTACTTGGGGGGCTGAGATAGGAGAATTGCCTGAGCCCAGGAGGTTGAGGCTGCAGGAAGCCAAGATCCTGCCACTGCACTGCAGCCTGGTGACAAAGTGAGACCCTGTCTCAAAAATAAATAAATAAAATAAAATAAAATAAAATAAAATATTATACTCAAATAAAAGGGGCAGATCTATTGAGTTGCGAATTGGAGAATTTTGAAGAATATGTTTGATTAAAGCTGAAAGGTAGTCTTGAAGCCCGGATATAAAATAGTCTCACTTCCCCAGAGATCAAAGACATTGCCTTGAAAGTGTGGGCTACATGAATGAGTGCATGAGAGAAGAGTGACCCTGAAAATGGCTTCTAGAAGGTACCTTCCTGACAGCTCTTCCCTTGGAATAAAGCAAAGCTGGGGACAATGATGAAGTGTTCGGTCAGGTGGAGAGATAATAGGCCAGACTAGCAGGCAGATGCCTGTATGAGCTCCTTCCTTAGTTACCTTCAGCTCGTCTTGGTCACTCAGTATCTGACCCACGACGAGTCACCTGTCTTACGGACAAGTGGATGAAATGTGATTCATTTGTTCATTCCATTCTGATTACATGCAAGCTTCCAGGAACTATTCCAGATTCTGGGGATGAGATGGTGAACACATGGTTCCTGAGCTGGCCATCAACTCAGGCTAGACAGACTTTTCATATATTGTCATTCATGTCACCATATATAATACTAGGCCCGGCACGGTGGCACATACCTGTAATCCCCAAACTTTGGGAGGCTGAGGTGAGAGGATGCCTTGAGCCCAGGAGTTTGTCTTTTGTTTTTTTGTTTTTGTTTTTGAGACGGAGTTTCACTCTTGTTACCCAGGCTGGAGTGCAATGGTGCAATCTCGGCTCACCGCAACTTCCGCCTTCTGGATTCAAGCAATTCTCCTGCCTCAGCCTCCCGATTAGCTGGAACTACGGTCGTGTGCCACCATGCCTAGCTAATTTTTGTATTTTTAGCAGAGACGGGGTTTCACCATGTTGACCAGGAAGGTCTTGATCCCTTGACCTCGTGATTCGCCCGCCTCAGCCTCTCAAAGTGCTAGGATTATAGGCGTGAGCCACTGTGCCTGGCTGAGCCCAGGAGTTTGAGATCCTCCTGGGCAACATGGGAAGATCCCGTCTCTACAAAAACTTAGCCAGGTGTAGTAGCATTCACCTTAGGTACTTAGGAGGCTGAGGTGGGAGGATTGCTTGAGCCCAGGAGGTCAAAGCTGCAGTGACCTACAATTGTTCTACTGCACTCCAGCCTGGGCAAACACACACTCACACACATGACTAGATCCATTTCCAGAGGGGAAAATTATAGCTCTGAGAGATTAAGTGGATTGTCCAAAGTCACATGGCTTACATGAGAAAGATGAAAATATTGGCTGGGCGCAGTGGCTCATGCCTGTAATCCCAGCGCTTTGGGAGGCTGAGGCAAGTGGATCACCAGGTCAAGAGATTAAGACCATCCTGCCCAACATGATGCAACACCATCTCTATTAAAAATACAAAAAAAAATTTAGCTGAGCATGGTGATGTACACCTGTAGTTCCAGCTACTCGGGAGGCTGAGGCAGAAGAATCACTTGAACCCAGAAGGCAGAGACAGCAGTAAGCGGAGATTGCGCCATTGCACCCCACCGTTGAGACAGAGCAAGACTCTGTCTCAAAAAATAAGAAAAAAAATTGTTTTTTTACCCTAAAATATGTGTTGTTTCTACTGAACTATGCCAGAGGCAGAGTCTGGAATGAGCAAGGCAGGTTGGGGGCAAAGAGGTCCACTTTCGTGGGACCGAGGAGACAGATGCAGAGGTGACTCAGTGATAAGATGAAAAGGGTAGATGGGGCAACACTAGGGAGAGCTTTGGATGCCAAGATAATGGTCTGGAATTTTGTTTAAGTGTTTGGACGAGAGGCAGCATGCACAAAACTTTGTGTTGGGAGTGTAATCTAGCCATCCTAGGCTAAACGGATTGTTGCAGAGGTCTTCAGTTTAGGAGATTCCTGGAAACCACAATAGGAGCCCAGGAATGAAGTGGAGGCCCAAGCTGGGTTGGTGGCTGCAAAAGTAGAAAAAGGCAGGCAGACACGAGGCCATCATTCCTCAGCCCACTCTGCCTGGACACGACTTTGACATTCTACACCATGCACCTCCCTCCCCGGCAAGTCATAATTACCGTGACAGTTATCACCTCCAGTTTTACAGGTGCATGATGCTGTCGACTGTGCGAGATCTTGAGGGTCTAAGAGAATCAGATTCTGCTTCCATCTCTGGTGCTCTGTTCCCAGATTGTCACAGATTGAAAATTGATGGGGACCATGTCTTCCAACACAGATTCAGAATTGCACCCAGTCTGCTGGCTGTGTCCACCGAGAAATCAGAAACATAAATCTATTTCCTGAAAGCAAAGACTGAAGGGTAAAAGCAGTTCTTATTTTTCCAGTATTCTAAATTCTAGAATTTTGATTGATTCTTTCATTAAAAGGGGGATTATTGCTGGGCGCGGTGGCTCATGCCTGTAATCCCAGCACTTTGGGAGGCTAAGGCAGGCAGATCACCCGAGGTCAGGAGTTCAAGACCAGCCTGACCAATACGGTGAAACCCTGTCTTTAAAAAAAAAAAAAAAAAAAAGGTGAGGGGATTATTAAAATAATATGCAGCTGTTAAAAAAATGAGGTCAAGCCAGGTGCAGTGGCTCACACCTGTAATCCCAGCACTTTGGGAGACCAAGGCGGGCGGATCGCCTGAGGTCAGGAATTCGAGACCAGCTTGGTCAACATGGTGAAACCCTGTGTCTACTAAAAATACAAAAAGTAGCAGGGCATGGTTGTGCATGCCTGTAATCTCAGCTACTAGAGAAGCTGAGGCAAGAGAATCTCTTGAACCCGGGAGGCAGAGGTTGCAATGAGCCGAAATCGTGCCATTGCACTCCAGCCTGGGCAACAAGAGGGAAATTCCATCTCCAAAAAAAAAAAAAAAATTAAGTCAGTTATGAATGCTATTATGTAAAAAGGCCTATGCTCTATTGTTAAGTGATAAGAGCAAGAAAAAACAGTATCATGTGTGCTGCTTCTGCTAAAAGCATTATTTAAATACGAAGCCTGGGAAGCCATTCTCCAGGTCTGGGACAGGGACATGGAGAAGAAGCAGGCAGCATGGAAAAGCCACTTTTTGCTTCTGCATTGTTATAGTAGTTTATAAGCAGGTTATGTTCCTAATGGAAAGGTCTTTTTAAAGCATTCAGAACATCCCAGAGCAGGTAACCCTCCCACTGCCTTTCTCAGGCTCAAGACTACTTTAGGAAAATAGACAGAAATGCAGCTGAGGAAAATGCAGGCAGGGAGAGCAATAGTAAAGGCCTTCTTGATTCTACAGACCTTTCCAGGCTAGCTCCCCAACATACTCTAGTGTGGTTAAGAGCAGGGACTTGCCGGGCGCGGTGGCTCAAGCCTGTAATCCCAGCACTTTGGGAGGCCAAGGCGGGTGGATCACGAGGTCAAGAGATCGAGACCATCCTGGTCAACATGGTGAAACCCCGTCTCTACTAAAAATACAAAACATTCGCTGGGCATGGTGGCACGTGCCTGTAATCCCAGCTACTCAGGATGCTGAGGCAGAAGAATTTCTTGAACCTGGGAGGTGGAGGTTGCAGTGAGCTGATGTCGTGCCACTGCACTCCGGCCTGGCGCCTGGTGACAGAGTGAGACTCTGTCTCAAAAAAAAAAAAAAAAGAGCATGGACTTGTAAATGAGCCAGTCATGGTGGCAGGCACCTGTAATCCCAGCCACTTGGGAGGCTGAGGCAGGATAATTGCTCTTGAACCTGGAATGTGGAGATTGCAGGGAGCCGAGATCATGCCTCTGCACTCCAGCCTTGGTAATAGACCAAGACTCTGTCTCAAAAGAAGAAAAAAGAGTATGGACTTGTTTCATTGAGCAAGCTACTTAATGTCTCTGGGCTTCAATTTCCTCAACTGTAAAATGGGCATGTTGTGATTAAATGAGGTAAGATTTAATTAATTATATTAAATTACAATTGACATTAAGTTTGACATATTCATACAAGGATATAATTTCTAGCCACAGATTAATATTCACTAGCATGGAAAGATGTTCAAAATACATTGTTGGTGAAAACAGAAAGTTACCAAACAGTATTTATAGACTAATCCCATTAAAATTATACACAGAGTTAATTTTTTAAAATATGTTCTGAATTTTTACCATGATCATGTGTTACATTTAAAATCATAAAAATCAATAAAGGTATTTTGATTGTGAAGAAAAAAATAAATATTTAAAATGTTACTTTGCACACAGTGGCCAACACCCAGTAAGCTTTCAATAATTACTGGCTATTACTGTTATTATCTACTTAACATATCAAATGTCTAAGTGACCTTCTACTTTCCCTTGACTCTTTAGTTTGTTATTTGCTTACCCCCCTGTTAGAATGTGCACCCCATGAGGGCAGATTTTTTCTTTTTTTTAGATGGAGTTTCACTCTTGTTGCCCAGGCTGGAGTGCAATGGTGTGGTCTCGGCTCACTGCAAACTCCGCCTCCTGGGTTCAAGTGATTCTCCTGCCTCAGCCTCCCAAGTAGCTGGGATTATGGTGCTCCACCATGCCCAGCTAATTTTGTATTTTTAGTAGAGACGGGGTTTCACCATGTTGCTCAGGCTGGTCTCCAACTCCTGACCTCTGATGATCCGCCCACCTTGGCCTCCCAAAGTGCTGGGATTATAGTTGTGAGCTATAGTGCCCAGTGAGGGCAGATTTTTTTCAGGGTTTTTTTTTTTCTCCCCTGTTGACAAAAAGAATACATTCTTTCTGGAAAAAAAAAGAAAGAAAGAAAGAAATGTAGGAAGCTGCCTTAATTGCCATCTCTAAAGATAATCATTGTAGATTATCTAAACCCTGAGACCTTGTTCCTGTAAAGGGCCAGGTAGTTAATATTTTGGCTTTGTGGCCATACCATCTCTGTTGCAACCACTCAGTGTTGCCCTTAGAGCAGAAAAGCAATGTTAAGGAACAATTATTCATGACACTTTTTTTTTTTTTTTGAGAGAAGCTTGCTTTGTCACCCAGGCTGGAGTGCAATGGCATGACCACGGCTCACTGCAGCCCTAACCTCCTGGACTCAGGCCTCCATCATAGTTGAGATTACAGGCTTGCACTACCATGCCCTGATAATTTTTTAATTTTTTGTAGAGACAGGGTCTCATTATATTGCTCAGGCTGGTTTTGAACTCCTGGGCTCAAGCTGTCCTCCCACCTTGGGCTCCCAAAGTATTGTGAATACAGGTGAGAGTCACCGTGCCTGCTCACAAATATGGGAAGGGAGACTTCACTTAAGAGGCAACTATCACCGTAGGAATAGGGAGCACCGCAATGGGGTCTTGTAGTGGGCTCAGTTCCCGCAAGGGTAAGTGGGGATGTATAGCCAAGGAGCAGGCTTAGTGGCAGTGAATGGAAAATTACTAAGGGGAAACATCAGGAGTCACGGGGCTTCTTACTAGACAAACTTGGTAGAATTCTTGTTGAAAGCAGACCAGGGTGATAAAGATATGGAGGGTGGGGGATGTTCACTAAACCGACTTAGTGGGATCTTGCTCAAAGCAGATTCTACAAGGACAGAGAGGGAAGCCCAGTCAGCTTACACAAGCAGAGGACTCGGGAGGCTGATTCAAGTTTGGTCAAAGGAGAGTGTCTCTGTGAGCAGCCACAGACAACACCTCAACGAATGGGTGTGGCTGTGTTCCAGTAACACTATTTACAAAACAGGATTCAGCCGGACGTGGCCCTGTACCACAGTGTGCCATCCCTGCCTAGAACCACACCATCCAACAGAAATATAATGGGAACCACATATGTAATTTTCCATTTTCTTTAGTCACACTAAAAAACCAAAGTTTAAATAAAGGTGAAGTTTACATAAAGGTGAAATGAGATCCATTTCCCTCCCTCCCTCCCTCTTTCTTTCTTTCTCTCCTTTCTCTTCTTTCTCTCTTTCTTTCTCTCTTTCAGATGGAGTTTCACTCTTATTGCCCAGGCTGGAGTGCAATGGCACGATCTCAGTTCACTGCAACCTCCACCTCCAGGGTTCAAGCAATTCTCCTGCCTCAGCCTTCTTAGTAGCTGGAACTACAGGCATGTGCCACCATGCCTGGCTAATTTTTTTTTGTATTACTGGTTGACACAGGATTTCACCATGTTGGCCAGGCTGGTCTTGAACTCCTGGCCACAGGTTATCCACCCATCTCAGCCTCCCAAAGTGTTGGGATTACAGGTGTGAGCCACTGCTCCAGGCTGAGATCAATTTCAATAATATGTTTCTCTTAACCCAATATACCCAAAATATTATTTTATCACAAAATCAAAAAATAATCAAACAATAAATTACTAAAATATTTTATGTTCTTGTATTTTACTAAGTCTTCAAAATCTGCTGTGTATTTTATACACATGGCACATTTCAGTTCAGACCAGCCACATCTCACATGTTCAATAGGAACCTGTTGGGCAGCTGAGCTGCAGAATTTTGATTGTCTTTCTATGCACATAATTGCACACATTTTTTTTTTTTTTTTTTTTTTGAGACGGAGTTTTGCTCTTGTTACCCAGGCTGGAGTGCAATGGCACGATCTCGGCTCACCGCAACCTCCGCCTCCTGGGTTCAGGCAATTCTCCTGCCTCAGCCTCCTGAGTCGCTGGGATTACAGGCACGCGCCACCATGCCCGGCTAATTACTTGCACACATTTTAAAAACAAAAGTAGCACATAATTTTTTTTACTAAATATTCTTTCTTAGAGATCTTTCCCTACCATTCTACAAAGATCAACCATTTATTGGGCCCATTATAACATTCTATTGTTTTGTTGTTGTTTTGTTTTGTTTTGAGGTGGCATCTCTCTCTGTTGCTTAGGCAGGAGTGCAGTGGTGCAATGTTCTCCGCTCTCTGCAACCTCTGCCTCCTGGTTCAAGCAATTCTCTGCCTCAGCCTCTGGAGTAGCTGGGATTACAGGTACACACCACCATGCCCGGCTAATTTTTGTATTTTTAGTAGAGATGGGGTTTCACTGTCTTGGCCAGGCTGGTCTTGAACTCCTGATTTCATGATCTACCCACCTCTGCCTCCCAAAGTGCTGGAATTACAGGTGTGAGTCACCACACCCAGCATAACAGTCTGTTGTTTAGATTTACCATACTCTATTTTGTCAGTTCTTTGTTGGTGCACATCTGTATTGTTCTTAATTTTGGACTGTTATTCAAAATAGTAGGGGGATTGTCCTTTTACATGTAAGTTTTGGCACTAGGCTGGGTGCAGTGGCTCACACCTGTAACCCAACACTTGGGAGACTGAGGAAGGTGGATCACTTGAGCTCAAGAGTTCAAGACCAGCCTGGGCAACATGGTGAAATTCTGTCTCTACCAAAAATACAAAAAAATTTGGCAGGTGTGATGTTTTGCCGCTGTGGTCCCAGCTACTTGGGAGGTCGAGGTAGGAGGATCGTCTGAGCCCTGGGTAGGGAGCAGAGGTTGCAGCGAGCTGAGATCTGGCTGCTGTACTCCAGCCTGGGCAACAGAGTGAGACCCCATCTCAAAAAAAAAAAAAAAAAAAAAAGGAAAAAAGGCTTTGGCATTTATGGAAGTATGTCTTTAGAGTAAATTTTTGTAAATTGAATTGCTGGGTCAAATCTGTAATGACATTTAACTTTTTACTAGCAATTGGCAAGCTGGAGGGCTGAAATTCTGTCTTTTTTTTGAGACAGAGTCTTGCTCTGTCACTTAGGCTGGAGTGCAGTGGCAGATCAACGTGGCTCACTGGCAACCTACATGTCCCGGGTTCAAGCGATTCTCCTGCCTCAGCCTCGAAGTAGCTGGAATTACAGGCACGCACCACCATGCCTAACTAATTTTTGTATTTTTAGTAGAGATGGGGTTTTGCCATGTGGCGGGTCTGGAAGTCCTGACCTCAAGTGATGGCATCCCACAGTGTTGGGATTACAGGCGTGAGCCACCGCTCCCGGCTTCTTGTTTTGCTTTGTATCTCCAGCATGTTGGCACTCCATGAATAATAGTTTAGTGAATGGATGGCTAAACCCTCCCAACATGGGTGTAGAGGATGAGGAGAGAAATAAGTAAATAAAATAGAATAAATAGAACAGTTAATGGCACACTAAGGAGATACCTGGAGGTGGTGTAGTGAAAGTTGCTTGTTTAATATTTTGACAAGCTCCTCTCAGCTCAGCCCAATTCCTGCCCCCTTCAGAAAGCCTCTATACCTTAGGTCTTAGGCTATGGCATTTGGGGTTTCCCTGGAAAAGTGTTCTCTACATTTGGAGGCCAATGTGAATTTCAGTCTGTCCTGCTGTGAGCAGGACAGAGTGGTGGAGCAGGGAGAGGATGGTTGAAGGTTCTGCCACCTCCCAGGAACATCAGGAACCCTCCTGCTCTGCAGAATCAGATGGACCCCCAGAAGGTTGGGAGTCCCATCACACCAGCCCGCTGCCTTTCTGGAATAGGGAAGGCTTCCTCCCCAAGGCAGAACAACTTATCACCATCATGGCAAGGAAGGTTCTACTCTCCAGTGGCCAAGTGCATGGCTAGGAGGTCTGTCAATAAAAACTGAACTTGTCTTGAGATCTCCCTTCCTCCACCAGTTGAGAACTCTCCGCAGTACCGCCATACCGTCTCTCAAACCAGCGCCTCTGGCCACATTCCCAGCCCTGCCTGATCCTGTCCAGACAAGCTAGAACCTCCCCCTGGCCTCCCACCCACCAGTGTCCCTTGTCCTCAGTTCATCCACTCCCCAGCCAAATCCTCACCCCTAACATCATCCTGAAACATGGCTTTTATGCAGCCCCCGCAAGAAGGCAGGGTCTGGCTTCTGTGCCTTTCTCAGTGCCTGCCCTAGAGCTTATCAGGTAATCACTGTGAGTTAAAATAAAAGGACAAAACAATCACTGGATTTGCAAATTGAAAAATTTGCTAGCTGAGGTCTTCCTTATGGAATAAGTCAATGGGCAAATACTACCAAGTGCCAGTGATATGCCAGGCACTGTGCCAGATAAACCTGAAGGACGGGGTCCCTTAAATTCATGGAGCTCATGATATCTGATCCATAGCTAACACCTCCCTAAACAAATTCCTTTCACAGCTCCCCCAAAACGTCCACGGATCATTCTTTACTTTTATTTAGTGCAAATGTTTATTTGAGCACCTATGATGTGCTAGCATGATGCTAAACTCTAGCCTTTAATTGAGTCCTCACAAGAATCTCCAAGGAAGGTAACACTGGCCCTACTTTGTACCTGGGGAAATGAGATGAGGTAACTCCGATTCCACATCTGCCCACTAGCAAGTGGAGTCAGCATTCCAGCCCAGGCCTGCCTCTCTTAGCGTCCAACCCTGTCCTCCTGGAACTCCATTACCTGGCAAGGAAGCGTTGGACCCTCCAGGGATGGGGGAATTCCAGTCCAGATAAACACTAGGCATTCACTTGTGTGTCCGCGTGTGTGACAGTGTGTGTGTGTGTGTGTGTGTGTGAGTGTGTGTGGGGAGGGGGAGCGGGCAGGTGGCTGGGGGAGCTGTTCCATTTGACTGGGGAACTGGAAATACGGATATTGAGAGAGAAAACTGGAAGAGATGGGAAGTTGCTGTTTGCAGAGTTTCATGCTTTTCTCTACATTCCCAAACCTTAGTCCTCAGCGCTCCTCATTGTCACTTCTAATAACACACTTCCTTGCTTTTGTTATGGGACTGCTTTCTACCTGTTGCTGAACGGAAGCCCCCTGAAGTGCCTGGATGTTAGGTGGCTTGTCCAAGCTGCCTTGGTTAGTAGTGGGCCAGGACTAGAATGCAAGTTTACTTTGCAGATTACACAGGACAAAGGGCAGAAGACAGGAATTGTTCCCCCATAAACTGTGAGCTGAAGGCTGAACAAAGACAGAACTTCCTGGATCTAGATGAGTCACTGGTTTGTTCTTTCCTAGCCACCTCCAGAAAGCCATGCCAAACATGACATTTTCCTCACTTGTGCTCAGTGTTGGGGAGACTGGCCACATCTTCTCACCTCCAAGACAGGGCAAGGAGCCTGCTAATGGCCCAGGTTCCTTCTTGGGTCATCTCCCTGAAAGTGGGTGCTCCTCCTTCGAGCTCTGTAGCATGACTGCTTCTCTTTACAGATGAGGAGACTGGGGTCCTGGGTTATTGACTCACCCAAAGACAAAGAGTCAGTCCCAGGAGAAGCGAGGGCTGGCAGAGGTCTTACAAATCAAAGTCCTGGCATCTCCTCCTCTGAAATGCTGCTGCCTCCCATTCAGCTTGTATTTCCCCCCAACTCTCTTTGCCTCCATTTTGTCCAGGCAGTGAATCTTGAGGCCCTGAGTGACGGGAAGAATGTGGAAACAGTAAGCCTTAATCTAGCCATTTTGCTCCTAGATATTCACCCAAGAGAGAGAAAACACATATCTTCAAAAAGACTTAGATGTGAGGGTTTTTTTTTTTTGCTTTGTTTGTTTGAGACAGATTCATGCTCATGCTCTGTCACCTAGGCTGCAGTGCAGTGGTGCGATCTCAGCTCACTGCAAACTCTTGCTTCCTGGGTTCATGCGATTCTTCTGTCTCAGCCTCCCAAATAGCTGGCATTACCACCATGCCCGGCTAATCTTTGTATTTTTAGTAGAGATGGGATTTCGTCATGTTGGCCAGGCTGGTCTCAAACTCCTGACCTCAGGTGATCTGCCTGCCCCAGCCTCCCAAAGTGCTGGATTACAGTCATGAGCCACAGCGCCCAGCCTTTCTCTGCATTTTTATTTGTAATAATAAAAAACTGAAAACAGTACAGGTATCCACTGACAGATGAATACACAAATTGTGGAAGATCTACACAATAGGCTATTACTCATCCATAAAAAGGAACAAACTACTGATACCTACAACCACATGAATGAAGCTCAAGATATTATGTTGAGTGAAGGAAGAAGCCAGAGGCACTGGGCGAGGTGGCGCCTGCCTGTAGTCCCAGCTACTCGAGAGGCTGAGGTGGGAGGATCGCTTGAGCCCAGGAGTTCTGGGCTGTAGTGCGCTATGCTGATCCGATGTCTGCACTAAGTTTGGCAACAATATGGTGACCTCCCAGGAGAAGGGGACCACCAGGTTGCCTAAGGAGGGGTGAACCGGCCCAGGTCAGAAATGGAGCAGGTCAAAACTCCGGTGCTGATCAGTAGGGGGATCACACCTGTGAATAGCCACTGCACTCCAGCCTGGGCAACATAGTGAGACACCATCTCTTTAAAAAAAGAAAGAAAGAGCTGGGCGCGGTGGCTCACGCCTGTAATCCCAGCACTTTGGGAGGCCGAGGCGGGTGGATCACGAGGTCAAGAGATTGAGCCCATCCTAGTCAACATGGTGAAACCCTGTCTCTACTAAAAATACAAAAATTAGCTGGGCATGGTGGCGC
>NW_016107506.1:1076638-1079295 GCF_001604975.1 Cebus imitator
TTCTCCTGCCTCAGTCTCCCGAGTAGCTGGGATTACAGGTGCCAGGCCACCATGCCTGGTTAATTTTTTGTATTTTTAGTAGAGATGGGGTTTCACCATGCTGGCCAGGCCGGTGTCAAACTCCTAACCTCAGGTGATCCACCTGCTTCAGCCTCCCAAAGCACTGGGATTACAGGCATGAGCCACCGCACCCCGCCAAAAATGTTCCATATCTTGATAGATGTGTGGGCTACACAGATGTATGCATTTGTTAGAACTGATCAAATTGTACAGAAGATCTGTACACTTGGATATCTAAGTTATACCTACATTTGAAAGATGGGGAAAAAGGTAGTACATGACTTGCAAAACTGTAGAGAAGTAAAGAAGTAAAGTAAACAAAAATTACTTATTTCCCCGTATTCAAATTTCACATCTCTGAGTTAACTGCTATTCATTCTTTCATGCAATAACCTTCCAGAGACCCTTTCTGGGCATATATGATTGTAATTCCATGTAATGTGCTCACCCTGTACCCCACACTGAGTAGCTGGGACTACAGGCATGCGCCACCTTGCCTGGCTAATTTTGTATTTTTAGTAGAGATGGCGTTTCACCATGTTGGCCAGACTGGTCTTGAATTCCTGACCTCAGGTGATCCACCCGCCTTGGCCTCCCAAAGTGCTGGGATTACAGGCGTGAGGCACCATGCCTGATTCCCCATCTTCCTTCTTGACATCTAAGGTGACCTGTCTAATTCCCATTGCCTTTGTTTCCATTTCAACTGTGCAAAATACTGTCACCTTTCATGGGCCTGGGCCCTCTTGAGGTACATGGAGACAGTGCTGACCTCTCATCGGCTGGATCAGCAGTTCCCCAAGAATGAGGACTCTTTCTCAAAGTCTAAACACCTCAAAGATGGTCCTTATGACACTTTTTATATCTGCTGAAAGAAAATACAGAAAATAAAAACACTATTAATGAAATGCAATGCTTCTAAATGGATTTGCATTTTATTAACTGTAAAAACATCTACATGCTCAGGGCGTGGTGCCTAACTCCTGTAATCCCAGCACTTTGAGAGGCCGAAGTGGGCATATCGCAAGAGGTCAGGAGTTCGAGACCAGCCTGACCAACATGGTGAAACCCCGTCTCTACTAAAAATATAAAAAATTAGCTGGGTGTGGTGGCATGCGCCTGTAGTCCCAGCTACTCAGCAGGCTGAGGCAGGAGAATCACTTGAACCTGGGAGGCGGAGGTTGCAGTGAGCCAAGATTACACCAGTGCGCTCCAGCCTGGGCAACAAAGCGAGATTCTGTCTCAAAAACAACAACAACAACAAAAAGAATATCTACATGCATTAAAATATTACTAAAATAATAATAATAGCGGTTACTATGTATTGTGTACTTGTTATATACCATGTATTTTGCTAAGTGATCTCCATGCATTTTCTATAATTTGGCCAATAACCCCTCAGGGTGGATACTATTTTATCCTCATTAGGCAGATGACGAAACTGAGGCACACAGAACTTAAGTAACTTGCCCAAGCTCCCACTGATGGACAGTGGGGGCCCAGAATTCAGAGTCTGACAGGCATGAAGGATGTAGTGCCTCTTGATCCTGCCTCTTTTATTTACTTGCTCTGCAGACAAGGTCTGGGGGCCTGTGAATTCTGCAGTCCCTGGCTTAAACTCGAGGGCCTCCCAGGAATGAGACTGCCAGGAGGAGGTCACAGGCTATTTGGGAAAGCGGGGTGCTGAGCGCTCAGCCTCAACCTGTTGGCTGGCCGGGGACCCACTAACTCTGGCCTTGTTCTTGGAACGTCTCTCAATCCCCTGAGCTCAGGGTGTTGAGTAGCTCTGCCCAGCCAGGGCTTGTCCAAGTGCCTCCAGAGGCTGGAGGGGTTAACAGTTGAGAACCTGTTTGCAGACCATTAGAAACAGTAATCACCTCACCTGTAACCTGATCTACCTCAAAAGAAGGGTCTTGATTTTAGCAAACAGTGTTAAGTGGCCTCTGTGTCAAGTGGAGGGGTGGACATGGCCGCCTGACTGCCTGGCTCTTGTTTCTCAAGCCAGGCCCAAGGGTCAATTCCTGGGCGTACAGGGTGAGCTCACACCCTTTTCTGGTTGCTTTCTTCCCCTGGAATTCTGCAAACAGTTCCCCTGTGTGCAGAGCGTTGCTGCAAGACCCACATGGCTGCTCTCCTGGGCCAGCCCAGCAGAGCGAGTAACTTACTCTTCCCTGTGTGCTCTAGGGCATGCTCCTCTTCTTCTTCTCCTTCTCCTCCTCCTCCTCCTCCTCCTCCTCCTCCTCCTCCTTCTTTCTTCCTCTTCTTCCTTCTTTTCTTCTTCTTCTTTCTTTCTTCTTCTTCTTTTCTACTTCTTTTTCTCTTCTTCTTCTTCTTTCTTCCCCTTCTTCTTCTTCTTCCTCTTCCTCTTCCTCCTCCTCCTCCTTCTTCCTCCTCCTTCTTCTTCCTCCTCCTCCTTCTTCCTCCTCCTTCTTCTTCTCCTTCCTCTTCTCCTCTTTCTTCTCCTCCTCCTCCTTCTTTTTCTTCTTCCTCTTCTTCTTCTTCGTCCTCCTCCTCCTTCTTCTCCTCCTCCTCCTTTCTTCTTCTTCTTCCTCCCTCCTCCTCCCTCCTCCCCTCCTCCTTCTCCTTTCTTCTTCTTCTTC
>NW_016107506.1:1079820-1087777 GCF_001604975.1 Cebus imitator
CAGCAGTGTGAAGAAGCCAGAGCTGATTGTTAAACTTCCAGGAATTCATTAAGGGAATGGTTAAACACTGCCATTCGTAAGCCAGGCAGCGGCAGGTGACATGGGCCTGTAATCCTATCTGTTCAGGAGGCTGAGGTGGGAAGACTGCTTGAGCCCAGGAGTTTGAAATCAGTCCAGGGAACACAAGGAGACCTAGTTTCAAAAAATAAATAAATAGGCTGGGCGCGGTGGCTCACGCCTATAATCTCAGCACTTTGGGAGGCCGAGGCGGGCAGATCACTTGCGGTCAGGAGTTCAAGACCAGCCTGGCCAACATAGCGAAACCCTTTCTCTACTAGAAATACAAAAATTAGCTGGACATGGTGGTGGATGCCTATAATCCCAGATACTTGGGAGGCTGAGGCAGGAGAATCTCTTGAACCCAGGAGGTGGAGGTTGCAGTGAGCGGAGATTGAGCCACTGTACTCCACCCTGGGCAACAAAGTGAGATTCTGCCTAAATAAATAAATACTAGTTGGCCGGGTGAGGTGGCTCATGCCTGTAATCCCAGAATTTTGGAAGTCTGAGGCGGTTGGATCACCTGAGGTCGGGAGTTTGAGACCAGCCTGACCAACATGGAGAAACCCCGTCTATACTAAAAATACAAATTAGCTGGGCATGGTAGCACATGTCTGTATTCCAGCTACTTGAGAGGCTGAGGCAGAATTGCTTGAACCCAGGAGGTTGAGGTTGCAGTGAGCCAAGATCGCATCATTGCACTCCAACCTGGGCAACAAGAGTGAAACTCTGTCTCAAAAATAAATAAAAATAAATAATTACATAAATGTATAATTAAGTAGTACATTATGTTTAGAACAAAGGTAATAAATACACAGAATTCCTCATTTCCTAATTATTTGACTGTGTTTCGTGAGTATCTGTGCTTTGGAGGTTACGTCTATTGTATCTGTAGGGTAGAAATGCTGTGGAATATTGTGTGCTATTCTGCTTTTCCTAACTCTCCTTTCAGCAACATCATATTGGTACCTTGAGACTGGTCATGGTGGTGTCAGAAGCGTTTGAACCAGAGCAACTCCATCTTGAATGGGGTCTGGGTAAAATAAGGCTGAGACCTACTGGGCTGCATTCCCAGGAGGTGAAGTCATTCTAAGTCACAGGATGAGATAGGAGGTCAGCATAAGATACAAGCCATAAAGACCTTGCTAATAAAACACGTTGTAGTAAAGAAGCCGGCCAAAACCCAGCAAAAGCAGGATGGCAACGAAAGTGACCTCTGGTCATCCTTACTGCTCATTATTCGATAATTTTAATACATTAGCATGCTAAAAGACACTCCCACCAAGCCCATGACTGTTTACAAATGCCATGGCAATGTCAGGAAGTTACCCTATATGGCCTAAAAAGGGGAGGAACCCTCAGTTCGAGGAATTGCTCATTCCTTTCCTGGAACCTCATGAATAATCCATCCCTTGTTTAGCATATAATCAAGAAATAGCCATAATAATGGGCAACCAGAAGCCCTTAGGGGTTCTCTGCCCGTGGAGTAGCCATTCTGTATTCCTTTACTTTCTTAGTAAACTTGCTTTCACTTTATGGATTAACCTCAAATTCTTTCTTGCATGAGATCCAAGAACCCTCTCTTGGGGTCCACGTCGGGACCACTTTCTGGTAACAGCGTGGGTATTTACACCACGAGAATTGACAAATGTTCAGATCAGGGCTTGCATTTCTTTCTTTCTTTCTTTTTTTTTTTTGAGATGGAGTCTCACTCTGTCACCCAAGCTGAAGTGCAATGGTGTGGTCTAGGCTCCCTGCAATCTCTCCCTCCCAGGTTCAGGATTCTCCTGCCTCAGCCTCCTGAGTAGCTGGGATTACAGGTGCCCACTACCATGCCCGGCTTATTTTTGTATTTTTAGTAAAGACAGGGTTTCACCATGTGGGTCAGGCTGGTTTCGAACTCCTGACCTCGTGATCCACCCAACTCGAACTCCCAAAGTGCTGGGATTACAGGTGTGAGCTACGGCACCTGGTCCAGGGCTCGCATTTCTTTCCAAGCTCCTATTGATGAGCAGAGTGCTGGTTGTTAAACATTGACCAGTACCCTAGTGCTTAAAGAGGTCAACTAACTTGACAAGGTCACAGTGCTCATGGTGGAGCCAAGCAGACAGTTGGAGTCCAGAACACTTATTGCCGTGCTATCCTATCTCTTCCAAAATAATAAAGAATATCTTCAACAAATTAACTGGTAGGAAATAGTAGACTTGAAGGAGGATTAACGGTTAAAGATGAAGAGACTTAAATACATATTACGTGATCACAGTATGTGCACTTTTTCTGATTAAAATAAAGTATAAAAAATTATGTCATAGATGAAGCATTTGGAAATGTGAGCGCTCATTAGATGTTTAATGATATGAATGAATTATTTTTCAGTGTATTTTTTTGTTCATATTAATGTCTCCAACTGAGTAAGTGTATTATCTTTTAGAGCACTGAATACACCTGTAAACACAACACTTTGGGAAGCCGAGTCAGGGGGATCACCTGAGGTCAGGAGTTCGAGACCAGCCTGACCAACATGGCAAAACCCCATCTCTACTAAAAATACAAAAATTATCTGGGTGCAAAGGCTCATGCCTGTAATCCCAGCACTTTGGGAGACCGAGGGGGGCGGATCACGAGGTCAGGAGATCAAGACCATCCTGGCCAACAAGGTAAAACCCCATCTCTACTAAAAATACAAAAATTACCTAGATATGGTGGAATGTGCCTGTAGTCCCAGCTACTCAGGAGGCGGAGGCAGGAGAATCGCTTGAACCCGGGAGGTGGAGATTGCAGTGAGCCGACATCTTGCACCACTGCACTCCAGCCTGGCGACAGAGTAAGACTCCGTCTCAACAAAACAAACCAAATATTAGCCAGGCATGGTGGCATGTGCCTGTAATCCCAGCTACTGGGGAGGCTGAGGCAGGAGAATCGCTTGAACCTGGAAGGCAGAGGTTGCAGTGAGCCGATATCGCGCCATTGCACTCCAGCCTGGGTGACAGAACAAGACTCTATCCCCTGCCAAAAAAAGGAAATTCTGAGATGGGTCTAGTGACCTGTTTTAACAAGCACCCCCCACCACCAGGTGATTCTGATATACACTGAAGCTTGAGAAACACTGGTTTAGATGAAACAAGATTCACTGTAAGGTGATAGTTATTGAGGCTGGTGACAGGTACATGGGTGGGGAGTTCATATGTGTCTTTGAAATTTTCTATAATAAAAAGTTAAAAGAAATGATTAAGCACATTGGAAGGGAGGAGTGTACGTATAGTGGGGAAAGGGTCATTGCTGGACGACCTCTCGATATAGAGTGAGACAAAACAGACTCTTGTGCTTGCATCTGTATTACCTTTCGGATTAAATACTCAGGATAATGGCTGTATTAGCTCCTGCCTTTAACAGGCAGCTCTGCTCCCTCCCTCCACCCCCACCAACCCCAGTTCCTCAGCTTTCTCTTCATTTGGAGCCTAAGTTTAAACAGGATTAGATCTTGGAGCCTCAAATCTCTGAGAGAAGCAGCTATTTGAATTTTCAGCTTCCATCTAAAACTGTCACCGTATGATAAAACACCCACTAGACCTGCTTTATCAGTGGCAGATGTGATGCAATTAATTAATTTTCTGCAGCCTCTCACCACACAAACTGCAGAACTTCTAGCCCATTGTATGGCCAGTTTACTCAGCAGATAGGGCCAAAGAGCCTGTAACTATTTACCTCCCTCTGCAGGGGCTGAACTGGGCAGGTGAATTCATTAGTTGATGTTTGTAAAGCAGCAGGAAAACCAAAAAAGCATTAGGCAAGTTTTTATTTTTATTTATTTATTTGGCCTGAACTCCACTCGAGTGATGTCGTGTCCTGCGTTTTGAGTTTGCCTCCCTTCTTATCCATCCCCTCTTCTCTCTAGCCCGTTTTTCTCCCATTCAGAAATGAGAAATGTCCACGATTGGAAAACTCTTCTGATTTTGTCCCAGAGGATGGAAAGGTCTGTCTGCCATGAGATGGGATATTTAGCGATCTTTAGGTTTTTTTCATTTAAATGTCAAAGCATCTCTGTTCCCCGTTTCGGGGATCCTTCAACCCCATCTTTGAGCAGTGGTCCTTTCTTTTTTTCTTCCTTTCCCATTTCCCTTTTCTCTCCTCTCTTTCTTTTTCTTTTTTTTTTGAGACAGAGTCTCACTGTGTCACCAGGCAGGAGTGCAATGGCACCATCTCGGCTCACTGCAACCTCTGCCTCTGGGGTTCAAGTGATTTTCCTGTCTCAGTCCCCTGAGTAGCTGGGATTAAAAGCGTGTGCCATCACACTCAGATAATTTTTGAATTTTTGGTATAGACAGTTTTCCACATGTTGGCCAGGCTGGTCTAGAGCCCCCGATCTCAGATGATCCACCTGCTTCAGCCTCCCTTGAATTTTTTTTTTTTTTTTTTTAATGAGATGGAGTTTCACTCTTACTGCCCAGGCAGGAATGCAATGGCTCAATCTCATCTCACTGTAACCTCCACCTCCCAGGTTCAAGCAATTCTCCTTCATCAACCTCATAAGTAGCTGGGATTACAGGCATGCACCACCATGCCCAACTAATTTTTTGTATTTTTAGTAGAGACAGGGTTTCTCCATGTCTCAAAACTCCTGACCTCAGGCGATCTGCCTGCCTTGGCCTCTCAAAGTGCTGGGATTACAGGTGTGAGCCACCGCACCTGGCCTTCCTTGCATTTTTAATAGAAAAGGCACACTGAAGAAGTTCAATGATGAAGGGGGAAGGAAGAATATTCCTCGAGTGTAATTAAAGGTAAAAATAGGCCGGGCGCGGTGGCTCAAGCCTGTAATCCCAGCACTTTGGGAGGCCGAGGCGGGTGGACCACGAGGTCAACAGATCGAGACCATCCTGGTCAACATGGTGAAACCCCGTCTCTACTAAAAATACAAAAAATTAGCTGGGCATGGTGGCACGTGCCTGTAATCCCAGCTACTCAGGAGGCTGAGGCAGGAGAATTGCCTGAACCCAGGAGGCGGAGGCTGCGGTGAGCCGAGATCGCGCCATTGCACTCCAGCCTGGGTAACAAGAGCGAGACTCCGTCTCAAAAAAAAAAAAAAAAGGTAAAAATAAAGAATGACAGTTCTTTTGGAATCCAAGTTCGAAAATATTTCTTTTAATGTGGTAGAATAAAACAAAGCATAACATTAAATTGACCGTTTAACCATTGTTAGGTGATAGTTCAGTGGCTAAGTACATTTACACTGTTGTGCAACCGTCATCAGCACCTCCAGAATTTTTCCGTCATCCCAACTGAACTCTGTACTTATTAAACACTGAAGCTGCATTTCCCCTCCCCACCCCTGGCTATCACTACTCACTTTCTATTACATCTCTGTGAATTTCATTACTCTGGGTACCTCACATAACTGGAAACCTACAGTATGTATTTTTGTGTGTGTGTCTAGCTTAGTTTAGCATAATGTCTTCAAGGTTCATTCATATTGTAGCATATGTCCAAATTTCATTCCTTTTTAAGGCTGAATAATATATATATAATAATTATATATGCAATGTATAATGTATACACATCATACATATATGTATACATAATATATATACACATACACACACACATACACCATGTTTTGTTTATCCATTCATCTGTTGATGAACATTTGGGTTGTTTCTGTCTTTTGGCTAGTGTGAGTAATGCCGCTATAAGCACAGGTGTGCAAATATCTGTCTGAGTCCCTGCTTTCAATTCTTTAGGGTATATACCCAGAAGTGAAATTGCTGGATCACGTGGTAATTCTATGTTAACGTTTTAACTATGTACTGCAAAATATTCCATTGTATTTTTCACATTTTTTTTTTTGGCAATTTAAGTTCTGTTTTATATAAATTGCCCAATGTCTGGTATGACTTTTTTTTTTTTTTGAGACAGAGTTTCGCTCTTGTTGCCCAGGCTGGAGTGCAATGGCATGATCTTGGCTCACTGCAACCTCCATCCAAGCAGTTCTCCTGCCTCAGTCTCCCGAGTAGCTGGGATTACAGATGCCTGCTACCATGCCTGGCTAATTTTTGTATTTTTAGTAGAGAGGGGCCACCATGTTGGCCAGGCTGGTCTTGAATTCCTGACCTCAGGTGATCCACCTGCCTCAGCCTCCCAAAGTGCTGGGATCACAAGAGTGAGCCACCATGCTCGGTCAAGAATTTTTATTGTAATAAAAATAAAAGCACACAAACAGGCAGTCATCTGTATGTAGCATAGGGCCTGCCTTATGGTAGATGTTCTGTACATGTTTGCTGAATGACTAAATTTCTTTTGGAGGACACATGGTTTCATTTGTTTCTTTTTTTTAGGATTTGCTATGATCAGTCAAATCCAGAAACTATGTTAAGTTCTTCATAACTCTCTACACAGCTTTCCCTAAGTTTAACCTGTTATACCAGTGTCAGAAAAAGAAAACAATTCAAAACAAATCTACTACACAAACAGTAGATAATTCAAGTTTCTGCTATTTGCAAAGCACTGCAGGGAAACTGTACTGCAAATGGATTTGTCAAAATGAGAAGAGTTAGTGATCAAGTAACCCATAAATTAGAGAGAAAATCAGTGTCAAAGGGAGAGTAGTTCTTAACTTGTCTTCTTACTAATGCTTCAGGAACGGCAATCCCAGTTGTAATGGCTCCATGTATAACAGGCTTGCTATGTTAATACCAAATAATTTGCTGAACACTAAGGAACTACTATTTAATATCTAATTTAGTCTTCATAATAATCCTGCAAGTGAAGGATTATCCCCATTTCATCCTCCCCATTTCACAGTGTGGAGCGCTCAGGACAGCTGAGTTCCACGCTGAAGGTCACCGCTGTGATAGATGGCAGAGCTGGGAATTCATCCCTGTCCCTTTGGTGGAGGCACTGAAATCTTTTTCACCATTATCCTGTTCTGTGCTCATGGAATCCCTGACACTGGATCTGGAGTATAACAAGAACCACGGCCAGGAGGAGGTGACTTTCCTAGCATGTGTGTGCGCAGAAGGAGGCAGGAATGGAGTCCTGTGGTTTTGCTCGGGACCTGTGGTTGGATGCGGGAGCCCAGATTAGAGGTTCTGTGTGTCCATGAGCCCCAAAAGTCCACAGCCTCATTGGCGGGGCATCTCCTCCTTCTGGGACCGCCTTGGGGCTGGAGGAGGCTCTATGGCTGCACGATGTCTCCATGTTGACATCCCTTGGGAATGGTCCTGCTTCTCTCCTCTGTGGAGCTGCCTCCTAACTGTAGCCCATTGAGATCTTTGCCTTTTGCAACTCTAACCACATGAGTTTATAACCCACACTGACCTCTTTTCCAGTGTGCTCCAAGTATCGCAGGCAGGCAGCGCTTGTACAGTGTTTACCCCAATATAACTTTGCCACAATGTATCTCGCTTATATTGTTATTTTTGCATCCTCTAGTAAATTGACTTTGGAAACAAAGATATCATTCTATTTTTAGCATTCCGTTTTTAGTAATGCTACTTCCATTTACAAAATATAGTAATTCTCAATTGCTGAAAATGTCAAATCCTAGAAAATGTAGCATTCCTACATGTGATATTAACATCATTCTGGAACAGTAGTTGGCTGAAGATTCTTTTCATGAATCTGATTTTTGTGAAATAGATGATTCTGATGATTCAGATGATTCCGATGTTAGTTCTGTTTAGAAATAACTCTGAGAGACCGGGCGAGGTGGTTCACGCCTGTAATCCCAGCACTTTGGGAGGCCAAGGTGGGTGGATCACCAGGTCAGGAGATCGAGACCCTGTCTCTACTAAAATACAAAAAATTAGCTGGGCTTGGTGGTGAGTGCCTATAGTCCCAGCTACTTGGGAGGCTGACGCAGGGGAATTGCTTGAACCCGGGAGGCAGGCAGAGGTTACCATGAGCC
>NW_016107506.1:1087872-1089493 GCF_001604975.1 Cebus imitator
AAAAAAAAGAGCAAGAGAGAGAAAGAAATAACTCTGAGAACAGTTTTTTGTTTTGTTTTGAAATGGAGTCTCACTCTGTACCCCAGGCTGGAGTGCAGTGGCATGATCTTGGCTCAATGCAACCTCTGCTTCCTGGGTTCAAGCTATTCTCCTGCCTCAGCCTCCCAAGTAACTGGGATTACAGACTTGCACCACAATGCCCAGCTAATTGTTTAAAAAAAATTTTTTTTTTTGAGATGGAGTTTCGCTCTTGTTGCCCAGGCTGGAGTGCAACGGTGTGATCTCTGCTCACCACACCCTCCGCCTCCTGGATTCAAGCAATTCTCCTGTCTCAGCCTCTTGAAAGCTGGGACTACAGGCGTGTGCCACCTTGCCTGGCTAATTTTGCATTTTTTACTAGAGACACGGTTTCTCCATGTTGGCCAAGCTGGCCTTGAACTCCTGACCTCAGGTGATCCACCCGCCTTGGCCTCCCAAAGTGCTGGGATTACAAGCGTGAGCAACCGCACCCGACGAGACAGGGCTTCGTCACATTGGCCAGGCTGGTCCTGAGCTTCTGACCTCAAGTGATCCGCCCTTCTCGGCCTCCCAAAGTGCTGGAATTACAGGCGTGAGCCGTTGTGCCAGCCTGAGAACAGTTTTTATATTTTATTTTTACATTGAAGTCAGTCAGATTTGCTTCAACCTCAAAGACTGCGTTTATGTAAAATTAAATGAGTGCTGGCAGCGAGCGGCACTTTTTTTTTCTAAACGAGAAAAGGGTTAATAAGGGCTTATGTTCATTCTTGTATTGCTCTCTAAACTTTGTTCCATGTCACAAAAGAAAAATAGAGACCCCCTCTGAGGCCACAGACCTGGGTTACATTGTTTTTGTACACAATCCTTCCTAAATTGAGCACTAGACTCAAATATTGACTGACAAAGTACATTTTTAGTGGACAATCATTTCAGAGCCTCTGTAAGGGTCGACTAAGAATAACTGGTATGACAGCTGTTCTCACAGAGGAGGAGAAAGAGGAGGACAAACCCCTCAAACTCAGTTTTATGATTCTGGAACGAATGAAAGAATGTTGTGTATCTGTATTTATTTATTTTTGAGACTAAGGTTGAGGTCCCGCTAGTGCTCAGGCTGGAGGGCAGTGTCGCGATCACAGCTCACTGCAGCCTCACCTTTTAGGACTCCAGGGTTGTTCTCATCTCAGCCTCCTGGGTAGCTGGGAGTACAGGTGCATGCCACAACGCATGACTCATTTTAAAATTTTTATTATGTAGAGACAGAGGTCTTGCTTTCTTGCCCTGGCTAGTCTGGAACTCCTGGCCTCAAGAGACCCTCTTGCGTTGGTCTCCCAAAGTACTGGGATTATAGGCAAAAGCCACCATGACTGGCTTGTATCTGTATTTAAATGCAACCAGTAAAACTTTTAAGGGGAATCTTACGCCCTCTACCCAATACATAGTTTCAGCTATTATTTCTGTTGTTCTCATCCTAATTTCTTGGGTGTAGCTAATTTTCTAGCACCTCCTGTGAAAATAGGGAGTGGTGGCAGGAAGGTGTGAGGAAGGACCAGCATTTTTCTTGGAGGCCTGAAAATTATTTTGTTCTTTTTTTTTTTTTTTTTTT
>NW_016107506.1:1091258-1121568 GCF_001604975.1 Cebus imitator
GATTACAGGTGCATGCCACCACGTTTGGCTAATTTTTATATTTGTAGTAGAGATGAGGTTTCACCATGTTGGCCAGGCTGGTCTCGAACTCCTGATCTCAAATGATCCACCTTCCTTGGCCTCCCAAAGTGCTGAGATTACAGGCATGAGCCATTGTGCCCAGCCTGGCGCCACCCGTTTTTACACCTAATATGAGTGTTCCCAGAACCGTCTTGGTGCTAGTGGCAGGTGTGTGTGTAGTATGTCAATGAGTGTATAATGAAGTCCTAGGAGAGAAACCGAGGTCAAAGTCAGTGCCATGTTGGGCCCAGTCAGTCTTAGCTAGCATGGTCCACACCCTGCTTTCTCAGGGGCTTATCAGTCTCTACCTTCTGCAGCTATTTCAACAGTTTCCTCTTGCTAGTCATGTGAAATTGTTGCCTCCTGCAACCACCCTGTCTGTCTCATACGTACGCGATATTTACCCAAACTGTGGTCCACAGGAGAATGTGTGGGGAGAGAGGTTGCCTGGATCAATCAAGGAAAATGGAAAAAGACTGTTGTCCTTTTCACTGAAAATCCCCTTCAGGAGGTACTCAAAGGCTGGTGACTTGCAAGGAAGTCTTTCTGAAGCAATGATGTTTCTGAGCTGACTTGATTCCTGGCTCACAGCAAGGATCAGTCATGTAATGGAAGATGGTGCCTCCAAAGTGAGAGCCACTAGCCACATGAGGCTACTGACATTTATTTATTTATTTATATTTTTATTTTTTCTGAGACAGAGTCTCACGCTGTGGCCCGGGCTAGAGTGCAGTGGTGCGATCTCAGCTCACTGCAACCTCAGCCGCCCAGGTTCAAGCAATTCTCCTGCCTCACCCTCCTGTGTAGCTGGGATTACAGGCACGTGCCACCACGCCCTGCTAATTTTTGTGTTCTTAGTAGAGACAGGGTTTCACTAGGTTAGTCAGGCTGGTCTCAAACTCCTAACCTCGTGATCCACCCACCTCAGGCTTTCAAAGTGCTGGGATTACAGGCGTGAACCACCCTGCCTAGCCTGAAATTTAAATAAATTAAAGTGAAGTCCATCGAACCAAATTCCTTTTTACAGAAAATAATGATAATAAAATACAGTGAAGTAAAATCAAATATGTAGTTCTTCAGTTGCATTAGCTACGTTTCAGGGGCTCAATAGTACATGTGACTAGTGACTGCTCTGCTGGACAGAGCAGCTACAGGGCATTTCCATCATCCCAGATTGTTCTGCTGTACAGTATTATTCTAAGGCAAACCACTCAGCAGAGGCTGCCTAACTGGTCCCAGCAGTGGTGAGCTGCACCATGGCCCCAGGACCCCTACTGAGACATAGAGTCACAATAATGCTACATGTATAGCGCAGGTTTGGCCATGGGAGTGAACACTTAATGACACTTTCAACAAACATTTCTTTCTTTTCTTTTTCTTTCTTTTTTCTTTTTTTAAGACAGTCTTGCTCTGTTGCCCAGGCTGGAGTGCAGTGGCGTGATCTCAGCTCACTGGAACCTCCGCCTCCCGGGTTCAAGCAATTCTCCTGCCTCAGCCTCCCAAGTAGCTGGGATTACAGGCACTTGCCACCACATCTGGCTAAGTTTTTGGCATTTTTAGTAGAGATGGGGTTTCACCATATTGGCCAGGCTTGTCTCGAACTCCTGACCTTGTGATCTGCCCACCTCAGCCTCCCAAAGTGTTGGGATTACAGGCGTGAGGCACTGCTCCCGGCAACACTTATTTCTTAAACATAGCACTTAGTTATATGTTATTCCAAGAAGTACCAGAAACCCCAGTACCATGCAAGACACAATTTCTGTCCCTTGGAGTTCATAACCTCCAAGATGAGGTAGAAAATAAAAAATAAGAAGCTGTGATAAGCTGAAAAGTGGGCATTTGTCAAGGGGATTTTTGGAGAAAGGGATCAAGGAAGATTCTCAAAGAAAAGGATATGTGAGCCAGGCTTAGCAGGGTGGCTAGAAATGTGTCAATAGGCTGGGGGGGAATGTTCAAAATAGAAGAAACTGCAGAGCACTTTGGAGAACTGTAAGATGTTTGGTGTTAGAGGAACACGTAGCAGGACTGAGAGTGGCAAGACCAGCCACCACCTTTGCAGGGCCTGTGCAGAATGCACACTCGGAGACCCTTCCTCAAAAGTTATTCAGAATTTCAAGATGCAGACAGGTGAGCATTAAATCTAGGGAGCACACAGGTCACATGCTCATGAAGCCAGCTATCCTGGTGGCAGGAGATGAAGTCAAAGAGAAAGGGAGGCCCATATCATCAGGGCTTTCATGCTCCAAAGCTTGAACTGTGTCCTGAAGGCAACAGAGTCATAGATTCTTAAGCTGAAGGGAGGCAACATCAGGCTTGCATTTTTTTTTCTTTTTTTTTTTTTTGAGATGAAGTCTCGCTCTGTTGCCCAGGCTGGAGGGCAGTGGTGGGTTCTGGGCTCACTGCAACCTCTGCCTCCCAGGTTCAAGTGATTCTCCTGCCTCAGCCTCCCAAGTAGCTGGGATTACAGGTGCGCGGCACCACACCCAGCTAATTTTTGTATTTGTAGTAGAGAGGGTTTCTCCATGTTTGTCAGGCTGGTCTCAAACTCCTGACCTCGTTATCCACCTGCCTCAGCCTCCCAAAGTGCTGGGAGTATAGGTGTGACCCACCATGCCTGGCCAGGCTTGCATTTTTACAAAGGCAGCCAGGTAAAGAGCTGGCAGGAAGGCTGGCCAGGAAGTGATTGGAATGGTCTGGAGAGAGAGGATAAGAACAAGAGCAGTCACCCTTCGTGGGGCAGAGAGGTGCTGGGGCTCTGAGAGCTATGTAGGCAGTGAACTTAATGCCAGGCCCTAGCTTAGAGTGTGCGTGCAGCCAGCTGCCCCCTGTAGAGATTTCTCCTGCCTCCTTTGCAAGCCCGGGTGTCTTTGGGTTCCCATTGCGCAAGCAGGGCAAAGGGCCAGGGTGCAGCGACAGTGGGAAGGGCTTTTGCTGCACTTGCCACAAGCCCCTTGTCAGGAACTCTTTCAAGAATCTCCCTACTCTGTTTTCCAAGACGTTTTGGACTTTTAAAACCCTTTGGAAAAGAGTAAATCCGTGGGGAGCCAAAGAATGCCCCTCTGCTTGCCAACCCTGGAAATACAGTGTCTTGAGGAAGCTAAATCATGTTGCTTCAATAGCCCCTCCCCTGGATTTGCATTTCCTGACTTGGATATTTTTGACATTCCAGGGGCCATTATCAGAAGGTTTCACTTTTCATTTCCTGGTGGAATCAGGACATGGCCTTTTCGCAGGGAGTGGTGAGGGAGCCGGTGTGCGATGAGGTGTCTGCCAAGAGCGCAGGGCTATTCCACGACGCAGCAGAGAGGGGTGAAAAAGAAGGCAACGTGCCCTCCTCGACTATGAGACAAAAAAGGAAGCCAGTGTGTATTCAGTGCCAGGACTCCTCCCTTTTGATAAAATCTCTCTCCTAATCCTCATTACAATGCCTGAAGGTGTGCATAACGAGCCTTTTACACATGAAGGCACTCCGAGCCTTTTACACATGAAGGCACTCCGGCTCTCCCAGGACTGGAGCTACCAGCCCATTGTCACCTGTTGGCGGGATGTGGATTAGAACTCTGGTCTTCACATTCCCGGATGGCTGTCCCACCCCCAACTACCTCTCCCAGCTGGAGTCGTGCCTGGGAACAACCATGGGTCATCTTGGGTTCTACTTCACGATGGAAAGACTAAAAAGAAGAGGCAAAAACTGCCATGGTGGCTCACACCTGTAATCCCAGCACTTTGGGAGACTGAGGTGGGTGGGTCACCTGAGTTCGGGAGTTCGAGATCAGCCTGACAAACTTGGAGAAACCCTGTCTCTATTAAAAATACAAAATTAGCTTGGCATGGTGGCACACACCTATAATCCCAGCTACTCGGGAGACTGAGGCAGGAGAATCGCTTGCACCCAGGAGGTGGAGGTTGCAGTGAGCCTAGATTGCACCCTTGCACTCCAGTCTGGGCAACAAGAGCAAAACTCTGTCTCCAAAAAAAAAAAAATGAAGAAGAAGAGGCACAATAGTGAGACCGTCTTGGGTAAATTCCAACAGTCTTGTTTCTAAGATGGAGACTTTATTTGAAACTCTCATGGAGCAGATGTCTCCATAGCTTGTTTTTTTTTTTTTTGTTTTTAGAGACAGAGTCTCACTCTGTCGCCCAGGCTGGAGTGTAGTGATCTTGGCTTGCTGCAACCTCCTCCTTTTGAGTTCAAGCGATTCTCCTGCCTCAGCCTCCTGAGTAGCTGGGATTATAGGCACACACCATCATACCTGGCTAATTTTTAACTTCTTAGTAGAGACTGAGTTTCACCATGTTGGCCAGGCTGGTCTCAAACTCCTGACCTCAGGTGATCTGCCTGCCTCAGCCGCCCAAAGTGCTGGGATTACAGGCGTGAGTCACTGCACCCAGCTCCATTAGCTTATTTGTAAAAAAGAAATGAGTAAGTAAAAGCTAAGAGTCTGGTCTGACCCAGGGAGAGGGAAAGGAGAGGCATAGTTAATGCATTTGAAAGGAAATAAAAAACAAGTTACAAAGTGAAGCAGGTATAAGTTCTGAATTCGCTGCACTGGGCTAGGTTGTTGGAATAAATTTTTTTTTTTTTGAGACACAGTCTTGCTCTGTCATCATACTGGAGTACAGTGGTGCATTCTCAGCTCACTGCAACCTTGCACTGCAACCTCCGCCTCCCGGGTTCAAGAGATTCTCCTCCCTCAGCCTCCCGAGTAGCTGGGACTACAGGTGCCTGGCACCATGCCCAGCTAATTTTTGTATTTTTAGTAAAGATGGGGTTTCACCATGTTGGCCAGGATGGTCTCGACCTCCTAACCTCATGATCCGCCCACCTCAGCCTCCCAGAGTGCTGGGATATGAGTGTGAGCCACTGCTCCCTGCCGGGAGAAATTTTTGAAGAAAATGCATGAATATGTTTGTAAGTAGGACTTGATAAGGTAATTCTGGACTTTCTAGAAATGTGGGGACGTGGTGGGGGCAAGTGGGAGAGGGAGAGGGAGAATGAACTTGGACATTATGGGACCAGCCTAACTTCAGGGTGGCTCCCGTCCCCACCGATCACTCCCTGTACCTTGAGCTCTAATGAGCAGGGACCACATCCGATTGTTGTAGGGATCTGGGATGAGGAAGACAGAAGGGCAAACACCAGGAGAGAAGCAGTGTTTCCAGCAGAAGGGATGTCTGTGCAGATGCTCTGATGGAACCCCCGCTCAGAGGAGAATGCTGCTTTCTCAGGTCAATCGCTCATTTAAACTGGGATATTAATTTTACGGACAGGAAAAGATCTCCTCGACATAAAAGTTTTGTTGACAGAAAAAGTCTACAACACATGGGCTCTGGCTGAAAGGCCTGGGCCTCTATTCCGGGCTGCAAAAAGGGCTAGGCTGCTCGAAAGGTACTTGAAACAAACAAAACGGTGACTCTAAAACGCACCCATATGTGACATTCTTAGAGAAAAGACCTTCTGTAATTAGTAGAGACTTTAGTTACAAGCTTTAGAGAATAAAATCCAATTTACCTGTCAAAGAGAAAGGCTGAATCGCCCCCCTCACTGATTGTTGGAGGGGACATACAGCTTGTAAGCCCCCCTCCCCATCCCCTACCTTTCTCCTCCCATCCCCTTTATTGGTGAAGACTGAAAAAAGAAGTTGGAAAAATCCTCTAAAGCCACACAGTGTTCCAAGCACAATCAGACCACTAATTACTGTTAAGCTCGAGCCCCTTTTTGTGCTCGGAGGGGGACGTCAGTATGTAGCGACCACTCGGGGCTTTTCATGAGTTCAGGCTAACTCCTGAATAGCAGATTTTTTTCTTCCCCTTTCAACATTTGCTTACCACCGCCTTTCTTCTCCTTCATCTTCATCTTCACCTTCCCCTTTTTTCTTTTTCTTTTCTTTTTTGTGCTTTTTCCCCCTTCTCCCCCCTCCCACCCCCCCTTTTTTTGCTTTTGGCTTTTCTGATAGCATTTTTCTTCTGGCGTTGTGTTTTAAGTCTCTAAATGAAACTTGACTGTCCCCACGGCCGGTTGGAGAAGCACAAAGGCCTCCAATTTCATTGGCTACAGTAACGCCATTGTGTGTCCTAACAATGCACTAATTGGTGGTGACAATTGTGGAGCTGGGGAGGAAGAAGGGGGCCGCCTTTTCCAATCAGGGAGCCACTGAAATAAAAGAAGAGGAGGAGAAGGAGGAGGAGGACGGGAGGCCCAGGTTCCTGATAGAGAGGGGGCATAGACCCACAGAGGGGGCACGGGGCTCTGGTTTGTACTGGGCTTTCTAAATAAATGATAAAAACAAAGGAGAAAGTCTTTACTTTGGGGAAAAAAAAAATATATATATATATATATATATGTATATATATAGATTTTTACTACAGTCGGCTTTAGACCCCTGGTGGCAGGGGTGGGTAGACACCCCTCCAGGACAAGTCTGTGGCGGGGGACCTGAACAGAGCTGACTTCCACAGCCAGCGCTCCTGGGTCTCTGCAAGCTGGTGGAAAACTGGGAGAGGCTGGTGAGAAAAGGCTTCAGGGAACACTCTGCACAGGATGGTTGAAAGTCAGGATGTTGAGGAGCATGGGGAAGTCCCCGTTTCAACCACATTTCTGAAAGGGGCAAGGCAGACAGGGTCAGGGTTTTGTCATTTATTTTCTGGTGTACTAGACTCCCAGGAGGTCCAGGAGATGTAGGAGGTGAATCTGACCTTTAAAATGACCCTATAGAGGAGTGGGGTGGGTTGGATGGTGGGTTGGATGGTGGGTAAGAACAAATTGGTGGCCAGATCATGCCGCTGGGGCTCGGGGCCTGCTGGAGAATGCCCGAGAAGCCCTGCAAGGTCACCTGGAACTAAAAATACAAAAAATGAGCCAGCCGTGGTGGCACATGACTGTAGTCCCAGCTACTCGGGAGGCTGAGGCAGGAGAATTTACTGAACCCGGGAGGTAGATGTTGCAGTAAGCTGAGATTGCACCACTGCACTCCAGCCTGGGAGACAGAGTGAGACTACATCTCAAAAAAAAAAAAAAAAAAGAAAAAGAAAAATGCATGAATATGCTCATAAGTCTGACTTGGTGAGGTAATTGTGGACTTTCTAGAAATGTGGGGATGTGGTGGGGGCAAATGGGAGTTCCAGCCTGTGCCCTCCTTCACACCCAGTGACTGACCTTCCCCGACCAGCCTCAAGTGTACTCTCTGGGGGAGCTCTCCCTGGTGGCCACCTCGACTCCCCTCCTTTTCCATGCTTTCCCACTGCACCCTGAATAACAGACCCTGAGTGCGAAGCCTGCTGCCAAGTGCCTTTATTTCACTTATATCTCACAATAGCCCCATAACTTGATGACAGCTATTATCCCTACAGAAAAGGCAAATGGGGAAACTGAGGCATCGTAACCACTTTCAGAAGTCAAGTAACTTGCTCAAGCTTACCCAGCATGAAAGCAGAAGAGAAAGCAGTGGCTCACACCTGGCATCCCAGCACTTTGGGAGGCCAAGGCGGGCAGATCACTTGAGGTCAGGAGTTCAAGACCAGTCTCACTCTGTCAGGCAGGCTGGAGTGCAGTGGTGTGATCTCAGCTCACTGCAACCTCCATCTCCCAGGTGCAAGTGATTCTCCTGCCTCAGCCTCCCCAGTAGCTGGGATTACAGGGACATGCCACCACGTCTGGCTAATTTTGTATTTTTAGTAGAGATGGGGTTTCGCCATGTTGGCCAGGCTGGTCTTGACCTCCTGAGCTCAAGCAATCTGTCCCCCTTGACTTCCCAAAGTGTTGGGATTCCAGGTATGATCCACCGCGCCCAGCCTGTGCCTTTAAATTTCATTTCATGAATATTTAATTCTTTATAGTCAAATACTCACGCAATAGAAGAGCTAAATAAAGAGCACTTGAACCCTAAGATATTTTGGTTGGGGCAGCACTGGAGACAGGTCAGGAATTGGCCCAGGATGCCTTGGGTCTCAACGTGGTGCCCTGTAAGAGAGAGGAGCTTTTGCACCCGTGGGTTCTCTTTCCACTCGGCTCTGTAGGAATCAATCCTACTTCTTGAGTAGATCGTTTCAGTTGGTCAAGTTATTTAACACCCTTGCTAAGTCGCTGTTATTGTGTCAGCAGTGTAGCAAGCTTCTGAAGAAGGATGTCTTCTCCATTAAAGAAAGTTGTCCTCCGGGCCCTGGTATAGCTTTGTGAATACAGAGGCCGGGAATGGTGCACCCTGGCAGGGCTCACTCTTGAATGTTCATGCTGCTGTGTCTATTGAGTGCATAGGTCAGAGTAAGACTGCAAAAGCGTAGAGACAGGAAGGCAATCGTAGTGAGAAATTGTGCAGGAAAGCCATTGGGTCAGAAACTGTGTCTGGCTAACTTAAGGAGAGAACTATTTGTTGCACAGTTGATACAACTGAAGGAACGACAAAAAAATCAGGTCTTCAGAAGAAGAGAATTCAGGCAGTTTCAAGGGAGCAGAAACCAACGGACAAGCTCTTCAGAGGCTGTAATCAATGCACGTGTTTAGCTCTCTCAAGATTCAAATTTCTGCTGGCCAAGCTTGAGCCATAGGTCCCACCCTGAAGGCAGGGGACTTTGCTGACAGGCCACCAGGACTACATGGAATAAGGGTGGGATGGCTACTGTCTTCTGAGGGAAAAGTGGGGTGCCATTACCTTCAAGAAGGGGGCAGGGTGCTGGGGAGGCCCCACAGCCTTTTACATTTTATCAAGCCTTCAGGAGGAGTACTCATTTTCTTACATTTATTTTTATTTATTTATTTTATTTTGAGACAGAGTCTTACTCTGTCACCCAGGCTGGAGTGCAGTGGCACGATCTCAGCTCACTGCAGCCTCCCCGTCCTGGGTTCAAGTGATTCTCCTGCCTCAGTCTCCCAAGTAGCTGGGATTAGAGGTGTGCACCACCATGCCTGGCTAATTTTTGTGTTTTTAGTAGAGGTGGGGTTTCACCATGTTGGCCAGGCTGGTCTTGAACTCCTGACCTCAGGTGATTCACCTGCCTCAGCCTCCCAAAGTGCTGGGATTACAGGCATGAGCTACCGAGCTGGACTAGAAAGAACAATCTTTGACACAATGAGATAAATTTGATTTGGAACTGAGATGATAGCAAGAAACTGTGTTCATTTGTTAGATGTATAATGGCATTGTGACCGCATGGAAAAACATATCTTTTAGATGAATACTGAGGGATGTGGGGATAAAATGTCATAATATCTGGGATTTGCTTTGTAATATTTCCTCAGAGAAGTAGAAAAAAAAGAAAAACAAGAGTAGATAAAACAATGTGAAAAACTGAATAAAACTTATTTTTGAAAATATCCATTGCAAACACTTTGTGTGGGCTGCATCTGGGCTGCTTAGGTGACCGGGGACCTTGTTTGGGGCAACTTTGGTAGCACCAGTTTCTGGGGTTTGTCCACACACTGACCACAAGCACTGGTATTTGGTATAGTCTGTCAGCCAGCGTCTGGCCTCTGATTTCCCCCTTACCTTGTCGTGGAATTAAACACATGTGAGCAGGAGCTATTCCCTGAGACATCTGCCCACAACTGCTTCCTAGGTTGCCTCACTCATGCGCAGCAGTGAGAAAGCCGTTTGGGATGGTTGACCCAGTTTAGAATTCAAATTCACTCCCCGTCTATGCAATTGGAATTTATTTCCTCTGCAAAAAGCTTGAATCTCAGAGCAAAATACCTGTGGCTGGGCTTGGGTGTGCATGGGGTGCTCCTAATGGAGAAAAATGCTGGTTTATTTTCATAACAATGTGTACCTTGCAGTAGCCTCAGAGCCTGACATTATTAGGAACGTATTATCACAGTACAGCACAGAATCTAAGGCAATTTGGATCTCCTTGGGCCTAGAATTAATATGTGCTTTGTATAGCCTCGTAATTTGGGAGGCAATTTTCCATAACACGGTGAGGGATGTTCCTTTACACATTTGAGATAATTTAGCTCAATGTTCATTTGGAAAAATTACTGTGCTAATAGCAGCTCTTCCGCCTCTGAACAACAGACCATATTGGGAGAGTCTGGACAAAAGCTGGAGGAATTTCCCCCAGACCAACAGCTGCCTGAGGTTGTACGGCAGGATCTGAAATATTGTATGAACTCATGAACTCTAGCTAATTTGCTTAACATCAATAGCCTTTAATAGAGGAATATGAAATAAAGGTGGAGAAATAATGAATTTCCCTATTGTCCAGATAAATTGGATGTCAGTGCACATAAATCAGAATCTCTGTATGCTCAGCTATGAGAACAATTTGTTCTTCCTGCTAGACTTCTCTGCCCAAGCTACGAGAGAATAGATGCAAATGAGGGAGCATAAACTATATCTTTCTCTGAGATGTGTTCATAAGTATTGTGTACCAGGGACCTTTGTTATCCTGGGGGAGGAATCTTCTACCCCAATCAGAATCCAATATAATAATATAATAAATGTGCCGGGTGCGGTGGCTCACGCCTGTAATCCCAGCACTTTGGGAGGCCGAGGCGAGTGGATCACAAGGTCAGGAGTTCAAGACCAGCCTGGCCAAGATGGTGAAACCCCGGCTCTACTAAAAATAAAAAAATTATCTGGGTGTGTTGGCAGGTGACTGTAATCCCAGCTACTTGGGAGGCTGAGGCAGGCGAATTGCTTGAACCCCGGAGGCAGAGGTTGCAGTGAGCTGAGATCACGCCATTGCACTCCAGCCTGGGTGACAGAGCTCAAAAAAAAGAAAAAAAGCTTAGTTCTTCTATGGAAGTATGCTGAATCTGGACATAGCTCAAGATTTCCTGAATTTCCTAAGCCTTTCTGGGCGAGAAGCACCTAGTGATTTTCTATTTTGTTTTATTTAATTAATTAATTTTTTTGAGATGGAGTTTCACTCTTGTTGCCCAGGATGGAGTGCAATGGCACCATCTTGGCTCACTGCAGCCTCCGCCTCCTGGGTTCAAGCAATTCTCCTGCCTCAGCCTCCCGAGTAGCTGGGGTCACAGGCATGCATCACCACAGCTGGGTAATTTTTGTATTTTTAGTAGAGGTGGGTGTCACCATGTTGGCTAGGCTGGTCTTGAACTCCTGATCTCAGGTTATCCACCTGCCTTGGCCTCCCAAAGTGCTAGGATTACAGGCACAAGCCACAGCACCCAGCGTGATTTTCTATTTAAAAAAACCTAGGCCACTGACCTGAAACTTGGAAAAAAAAAAACAAACCACCATCCAGAGTGGTGAGGTTTGCATTCTTTGGATGGGCCTGAACTGAGAGTGGACTCTCACATGCATTTGAGGACCAATCACAGGATAACTGGGAGGAATGGAAAAATGAATGGGAGCATACAGAGCTTCCTTTTTGGTCAGCTTGGTCGCCAGCAGCTGTGACCTGGACACTTGTATTCACTAATGCTCTCTGGCAATGAGATACACTGATAAATACATGCTAATCCCACCCTGGAAGAAAATAAAGGGGGTGTGAAAGGTGTTATTTATATGAAAACAATTACAGTCCATGCACACCAAGTTCTAAAGTGATGTTCTGTGTCTTTTGGGAAGAAGAGAAGCAATAGCTGTTAACTTCAGGGCAGCTATGGCCGTTCATCCCTCCAATTCCTCTTGCCACTGTTTACACTGTGGACCCTGGAAGAAAATAAAGGGGGTGCTTGCCATCAAAATGGCAAGCAAATGTTTATTTCAAGGCAACCTGCTTCATTTAAACTAGTGGTTCTTCACTCCCAGAATGCGTTGGGTCACCTAGGGAGCTTTAAAAAAATACAAATACGCAAGCCCCATCCGGAGAGATTCTGAGTCAGTTGCCTGTGATGAGGCCCTGAGATTTTGCTTTCATTTCTGTTTCAAATGCAGGAACCACGGATTTAAACCATCATCTTGAGCCATCATCAAAGGACAGGACATAGGAAACAATTAAGGGAGATTCGATCATCTCTTATCCTCGTCTCCTGAGGATAAGAGATGAACGAAATAGTGTCTCTTTCCACGGTTCTGACATTTTTGCCTATCTTCTCTTTGATGTCAAAACTTCCTGGAGTTATCCAGCCTCGCCAGTTTCCTACAACTGGGGGAAAGCTAACCTGTCCTGTGTGATTCATCTGATTATGAATCCAGGCTCTGACTACATCGTATGTCTAGTTTGGTTCAGTGAAACATTAACCCGTTTCTCTTTATCGTGGATTGTGGCAGGTTTTGTGTGAGGATGAAGTCCAGTTACTTCTTGGACACAGTGGGTGTGAGCCCAGGCTGATTTCCTGAGGGTGGAGTGGGAGGGGCCGGGCATAAACTTGTTTAGGTGTGCCTTAGGGTGTAAGCTCAGGGTTCATCTTGGTAAATGTTTTACCAGAAGCACCTTTTCTAGTCTCTTTTCCATGACTTCCTTTGGGAAAGTGAGTTTAAATGGAGCCTTCTAAAGGTTCCAAGTGGATAGTTGTTTCACCTTGGCCTTTTGAGTGTGAGGGCCAGCCAGGCATGGGACCGTACAGATATTTCCGATCGTTTCTTAACTCCCAGAGAGCTACCATCTTGAGGAGGAACAGTTTCTCTTTACTCTCCACTCCATGCTCCTTCTTTGCTCCCAAAATATGGTCCCTGAAGGAAGGACCAGTGCTTTTGCCTAGCTGGCCGCCTGGCACTTGGCCATCTAATTTGGAGAGTACGTGAATGGTGAAATGGAACCAGGGCCGGAAGACTTGGGGAAAAGCTTTGGTGGGAGAACATCTATGCATGAACTTTGGCAGCTTTGTCTTGGAACTGAAAATAATCATGCTTAGATTCAGCAAATAAGGCCCATGACACTACATCTGCATCTTTTTAAAAGTTATACTACATTTTTCATAAGCATGGGAAGGGCTGATGAGAATATTGTAGGTTGATGATCTTTTTAAAAAGTTTATCTGTAAGATATTAAGAGATAATTTAAAATCCTGGTGGCTCATTTTCTTTTCTTTTTGAGATGGAGTCTTGCTCTGTCACCCAGGCTGGAGTGCAGTGGCGCAATCTCGGCCCACTGCAGCTTTCATCGCCCAGGTTCAAGCAATTCTCCCTGTCTCAGCCTCTCCCGAGTAGCTGGGATTACAGGTGCCCACCACCACTCCCAGCTGATTTTCGTACTTTTAGTAGAGTTGGGGTTTCGCCATGTTGGCCAGGATAGTCTCGATCTCTCGCCCTCTTAATCTGCCTGCCTCGGCCTCCCAAAGTGCTGGGATTACAGGTGTGAGCCACCGCGCCCAGCTATGGCTCATTTTCAGTAAATCTCAAATCTTGACTTTGAATTAATACATAGAGCTCATCCTAGGCTTTCACCACCCCCTCAAGAACAGTATTTTAATGAATTTGTTATGAGAAAGGAAAGTACTTTCTGCATTGTTTATTGAGAGAGAGAGAACTTTATACATTAGGAACGGGTACACTTAAATTATGTGACAGATGGCCTTAAAAACTAGAGGTATTGTCAACAATACAACTTCAATTTTACATTATTACAGTTACTGATATTTTTTAAATAATGTAAACAAAAATATAGATAAGTTATGCCGAAACAAAAGGTAATAAAATCCCCAAAACAGAAAGAACATATATATAAGTTAGCACATTAGATACTACAGATAACTTAACGCAAGTGACATAACAGCCCAGACCCAAAATTTTAGTCATTTCTGTCCTGTGTGAGCAGAAATAAGATAAAATGGCATAGATCTGACCCAGGAGCTAGAGAACAAGTTGTGCAGAAGTTTTTTACGTCACCATGTTCGATACTCTCCATTTGCAGCCTAAGCATTTTTTCTCCTTAAAAAAAAATTATTTTTTTAAGAGATGGGGATCTTGCCATCCTGTCCAGACTGGTCTTGAACTCTTGGGCTCCAGTGATCCTCCCATCTTGGCCTCCCAAAGTGCTGGGATTACCAGCGTGAGCTACTCGGCCAGCCACTTTCCCTCCTGTGATGATTCCTTCTTTTAGCAACTATTCCTAAGAAACAGATTTAAAATACATATTTTCTAGGGTAGGCTAGAAGCTATTCACAGTAAGACTCTGCTTCTTTTTTTGTTTGTTTTTTGAGATGGGTTTCACCACATTGCCCATCGTAAGCAATCTTCCCACCTCAGCCTCCCAAATAGCTGGGACTGTAGACACATGCCACCGTGCCCAGCGTAACAGTAAGATTCTGACAGGTGACCAAAGCTAGAACCTAGGCCTCCAGCAGCCAAAGCCTAATTTGATAGCTCAGTGGACTGCGCACATCACACACAGAGATATTTTTATCACAATTTATCTAAAAGGCTTCCCACTTCTTATTTGGAAAACAGGTGGCAAAATAAAAAGAAAACTTTTGAAAGGTGAAGGGTAAGAAAATCCTTGTGTTTGTGTAATTTTGAAACTGAAAAGGCTAAGTTCACTGACTTTACAGATTCAATTCTGGATGGCTGGATTTTATTTCTCTACCCATTGGCCTTGGTGACATCGTGACATTCCCCTGAGTTTGGTTAATGAAAGCAAACAAACAAATAAAAAGAGGGATTTAAGGACAGCATAAAACAAAGGGAAAACATGTGGTTGCATCTTTTGTATTTCCTGGTAAAACTGCCAATGGCACTAAGAAGCCAATGTTTGTACCGTTCTACTTTAACCACGTGTCTCCCACATGATTCCCTTTACTCCTGAGGTTAAGGCACACCGGGTTGAACAAGGTGAAAGGTCTGACATGCGTCATGGAATGCACAGGCTCCAAGCGCATCTATATGAAGAGTAGCCAGCAAGGAAGAAGCAAAGGGATCCAGATTTAGTTGAAGGGTCCTGCAGGCATCAAGTGGTTCAGAGAGACTAGACTAGAAGCAGGAGACAGTACTATAAGGCACTCCTACAGGGACAAGAGACACAAGGGAAGGCCAACATGGAGAAGGAGCCATTGGCCCCAGTTGTCCACTAGCTGGTTTATTAGCCGTGAGGCCTGCCTCTGGGCTGGGGCTCAGAACTAGGGGCAAGGGATATCGGGGAAAAGAGACTGGTTTGCAGCTTCACAGCCAACAGGAGGGAACTCTCCTAAGAGTTAGAAGTTGCTATGAGTTGCTGTAGGTGCCTGAATCTTCTACCCTGGGCAACAACTAGCTTTATTCAAGAGCTTTCTAACAAGATGAACAGCTAGTGGCTTTTCACAAGGAGAATCCAAAGCAAAATAGGAGTTGTCTCACTTGAGTCTAGCAATGCCTTTCATCAAATCAGCAGCCTTTACCAGGACAATGCCATATAACGATCATTTGGAATCTACTTTTTTTTTTTTTTTCCTGAGAAGGAGTCTTGCTTTGTTGCCCAGGCTGGAGTGCAGTGGTGTGATTTCGGCTCACTACAACCTCCGCCTCCTGGGTTCAAGAGATTCTCCTGCCTCAGTCTCCCAAGTAGCTGGGATTACAGGCATGCACCACAACACTTGGCTAATTTTTATATTTTCAGTAGAGATGGAGTTTTACCATGTTGGCCAGGCTGGTCTCAAACTCCTGACTTCAAGTGATCCACCCACCTTGGCCTCCCAAAGTGCTGGGATTACATGCGTGAGGTACCACGCTTGGCCTAATTTTTGTGTTTTTGCCATGTTTGTCAGGCTGGTCTCAAACTCCTGACCTCAAGTGATCCGCCCACCTCAGCCTCCCAAAGTGCTGGGATTACAGGCATGAGCCACCAAGCCTGGCCGACTGGAACCCACTTTAAATAAAACTGACAACCACCGGCATGCTTAAGAGGGTATTCCATACTTTTTTACCTAGAGTTTAACAATGAATTGGATTTTACCTTAGCCATGCACCCATTAAAATACACTAAGGAAAGACCCTTGAGTCAGAGATTTTTGAATCCAATGAAATCAGAATAGTTTATCAATAAAGAGACTGCTGGGTGCTAGACTTAACTGTCGAAACACCGTTCCACATGGTAGAAATCAACACTTGTCTGTTTATATTAACTGATCAGAGCTTATTCACCGGTCACTGGATTCGACCTTGAGCAGTTAGTTCTACTTGACTCAGGGTCGGAGGAGTCGCACAGGGTGTGCAACATATGAAGTGCCTAATGCCCATCCTAACAAGTTACTCGGAGGCAAGGGAGATTGGAGAGTGCCGCTACGATTCAGTTCATCCCGGGAGGGAGGGTCTCTCGGTGTTGCTCCAGTGTCTCCATATTTTCATGTTATTTCAGAGTAAGAAAAGAAGTGGGGCAGAAAACTCAAGAAATCAAATGGGCAAAAATTATACACATCTCTACTTACTAGGGGAAGTAAAAAAATAAAACCCCTGTGTTGAAACCAGGCAGTATTGGAATCAGGAGGTGAAGACTTGCTTCATAATCTAGTGATTTCAAGAGAGTGTGTCAGATCAACGGAGATGAGTAATTCTGCACAAACACATGAGCGACAGCATTGGCTTGACTCTACAGGAGGAGCAGCATGCACCTTTACTTCCTCTGATCACGCGCCTCTGCAGAAAGTGTTCAGTGTGCCTGGCATTATGCTAGTCCCACCTAGATATATTAATTTAGTATGAATTTATGGACAGCCTTTTTGGCCAATGGGTAGAGAACAAAATCCCAGGTTTGGAAGCCAAGCCTCTTTGAAGAGGCACAGAAAATAGTCCACGTTCAGTGTGTACACACGACACACAGAGACAAAAACAGAGGCCAGCCTCCGTCAGAGGACGTACTCTAGCTTAGCCAAGGCTGCATTCGGCAACTAGGGTGATGTAAACACCTCGGATCTCACTGCAGCCGTAAGGAAGTCACGGCACAGTCCCTTTTCAGGAGTCTGAGGGATACCACTGTGTTGCAAACCACAGATCCCAAGTATTAGACGTATTCCCTTGCTGGTGGAGGACTGCTCTAGAAGAATCAAAAAGCGATGACCCTCTCAGCAAATCCAATGTTAAAGCTCCTAACTAGATGACCCTTTAGCACTACAGACGTAAAAATGACTATGATGCAGTCCCTACAAAAGGCAGTGAGGCAAAGGGGGCCACTGAGAGTTTACATGGTTTTCATATAAAGAGGCTTTTAGCTTTGGAAAAAGCGGCCCTGGAAAGAACACTACTCCTATTCCAGTTGACTGCTTTTTAAGTACTTTGTGGCCTTCCTGCAGTGGTGCAAAATGAGGTCTATTTTCGGAACTGGCTGCTTTACTGCGGGGTTGGATGCCAACATTTCACCAGGGTTGGACGATCTCACACATGAGTTTCTGGCACTTTTAGGAGGGATTTCCTCAAGTGATACACCAGGGAATGGGCCTTTCAGCAAAAAGCGGTTCCCAGGAGTCAGCTGCCAACTCCAGGAGATTAATTGGCCATTTTTTTCATATGTTTTATGTGCAAGATGTTTAAGATGGGATGAAAAATGGAACACGAGGAAAAGCAGGTATTAGTTTGCTCTGAAAGAGGTGGTAATCCACAGATTTGCTTTTGTTTCAACAGTTTCTAAGCAGTGGAACCATTACCTAACAGTGCACCAAGTAATTTGTTAGAGTTGAAAATAGAACAGTAATTTGTTAGAGTTGAAAACAGTGGAACCATTACCTAACATGTGCACCAAGGCATTCTGGGCTGAAAACAGCAATTCTGAATTTTCATGGCAGACCCAACTCCCAAGCTGGCTCCACTCTGACCCATCAGATTTGGGTGGTGGTGGCACCGACCAAGGGTTTTACGAAATAGAGAGGAAACGGAAGCAGCCGGCCATGGACCCAGCTCTGGGTAGCGGATGGTGATAACACATTGATTTTTGTTTTCCTTTTGAAAATAACGAGAAAATGATGTGGGTGGAAAGTCCTCCTTAGGAGTTCACAGGGACTGCTCGTATTTAGCAGGGTCCTCTAAATATGGTGAAAACAAAGATGTTTTGAACAGGGATCCAGAATCTCTCAGCAGGTAGACCCTGGGTGCCTGTGAGTTGGGAGAGGAAATTCTGTGCGTCGGACAAACATGTTAGAAGGGGAGGAGATGGCCCCGCACTTCAGGTCTCCAAATGCAGTGTGCTGGGAATGGCCTGGCTGACAGTTGGAATCATGGATACATTAATTACAGTGAAGGCAAAAGTAAGCTACAGTGACAGGGAGCTGGGGTCGGAGGGAGAAGGCACTTTGCCATGGGAGCACATCTGTTTTATAATAAGCAGGTCTATAATTCTCTTGTGAAAGATCATGTTCTGCTATCTTCTCTGAGGCTGGAAAATATAAATACTGTATTTTACCAAGGGGAGGAGGAAAGGAGATGATCAAATTTGTTTGCCTGCTTGCCAAGTGTCTGAGATTTTCCACCCTTTTTCTTTTGTGTCCAACATTCTCTTTAAGTAGAGTCAGGGAAATGTCAACCTGCTTTTCTAAGGGTAAAAGGCACCGTGAGGCGTCTCATGAATAGGGCCCTGGCCTTTTAACAAGTTTTCAAGCCTTGGTTGTGGCTACCGTATAGTCAGAAAAGAAATGCATGTGTGGTGCTGAGCTGTTAGGGTGAAATGTGTGGTCTGGGGCCAAAGGAACTGGCGCGGTTGAGAGGGAAAATGCTTACATCTAACTGCACCAAAGTCAGTCTGAAATGTCACATCTCTAGATAGACGAAGTAGTGTAACTTGGGATCTCAGGGGAGAGGAGTGTGGGGGAAAGGAGCAATGCGGTTGAATGTACCAAGTATTTTGTGCGCCACTAATCCTAATAGCTGCAAAACTACTAAACCGTGAAGGCATAGAAGGCATCCCTCAGTGCGAAAGATACAGACTCTTCTCATAAAGTCTACCGAGAACTGTTTTATTATAAACATATTTTCCTGCTCTAGAGAGAGTGAAGGCGAAAGAATGGGGGCTGCCAGGGACCCAGGGCTGTCCTACCTGCTGTTTTGGTCACAGTGACTGCCACATGCTCTTCAAAGGGCACTGTAGCAGGGGAACACTGCCTGCCGAATAGCAAAGCAGTTCTCTTTCTGACTCCTGCGAGTTATTTTAGCACTCTGTTTTACTTCAAGGTGGCAATTATATATACATATATGTATATATATTTATTTAAATAATATTAGATGTAATTCATTATTTATACTTGTAAGTTTGGTATTTTCTTAATAGTCCAAAGTTGGTATTTTGAAGTTCCACATTACTCTGATTTTTTTTTTTTTTTTGAGATGGAGTTTCGATCTTGTTGCCCAGGCTGGAGTGCAATGGTGTGACCTCGGCTCACTGCGCCTCCCTCTCCTGGGTTCAAGTGATTCTCCTGCCTCAGTCTCCTGAGTAGCTGGGATTACAGGCGCCTGCCACCACACCTGGCTAATATTTTGTATTTTTAGTAGAGACGGGGTTTCACCACGTTGGCCAGGCTAGTTAAGAACTCCTGACTTCAGGTGATCTACCCACCTAGGCCTCCCAAGGTGCTGGGATTACACGCTCCTGAGCCCAGCCTACTCTGATTTTTTAAACAAAAAAATGAGAAAGCAAGAATGGTTACATTGACAAAGGTTGAAATGAAACTGCAGGAAGAACAATGAGACATAAAGCATTTAAAATGAATAGGTAGGCAGTGCCTACGCAGGATTCTGAGAAAAGAAACTAAAATGACTCTCCCTTTGAATATACGTACCATATAACATACCGTATACATTTATCTACCAGTCTATACGCTGATGTCTTTAACAACAATCCCAGGACATTTCCTCCGGCCAGCAGCATGAAAAACATCATAAATATCACCTATGGGCACCCGCTGAAAACCATTTTTAAGAAAGCCATGTGGACAGCCTGGAAAACATGGTGGAGCGTCACATCGTTAGGCGGGTGTTGGGATTCGTACCAGGAAACAGACCAACAACACGCAGTTATTGGTCGCAGAGGTTTTTTCTTTTCTCAGGAAAAAAAACTTCTGAGATTAACTTCAAAACCAGAAACAGCTCTCCTCATAAATCAGGGGTGTATGCTTTCTGTCAGAGGGAGCCTGGCTCCCGTTTCAGCCATTCGGATCTGCTTGGGTGATTCCCGCCTCCATGGGAGGAACTGAGGCGGGAGAGCCGGGGACACTAGGTCCTGGAAGGACCCAAGAGTCTCTTGCGTTTTGAAGGCTTTCTTATGAAACAGATGATGATGGGTGCCTGACTCAGTTACCTCAGCCTCTGTGGTGGCTAAAAATAAATAGCACAAAAATAACCTAAAGCACTGTTTTCTGCAGGAAATGCTTCCTCTTGCGTCTCAGATAATAAAATGTCCCGAGGGACAGAAAAAGAAAAGTTGGAACTATAAAGCATTGTGTATACCACGTTTTGTCTGGGAGCAAGCAGCTGAAATTCTTGGCTAAGTGTAATCCAGCTATTGGTAGTTTCTTGAGCCACAGATGTTCTGTGGATCTTTTAGACAATGAGGTACACAGAGCATAAGTATGGGACGTATAGGTATCTGTGTTTATATAAATAAATAAATATATCTATATCTAGCTGAAGAGGAGACATACTCTTCTTCCAAAGGGGTCTAACTGGCTAGTTAGGAAGCCGCTCTGGGGCTGATGGATTGTTGATCAGTGAATCCCAGGCCTTGGGTCGGCCTGAGTCAGGTGTTCTGGTAGGACAGCTCAAACATGGTGCAAGCCTCCTCTAGGCTCTCGTCCACGTTCAGTCTCTGCCAGAAAGACTTCTGCTTCTTCTGCAGCTCTCGGCGAACACACCTCGGGCAGGGGACAGACTTTTCTTTGCATTCAGAATGGAAAACGGCCCCACAGCTTTCACACCTGCAAAAGTCAACCATGGATATCATGAGCAAGACCGGAGCCAGCAAGACACCAATGGGAAGCCCCATGGCCTCAGGTGCAGCTGGTGGCGCAATCTACTTTTCTGGACGACCCTGCCAATGGGAAGAGAAACGACTCACTGAAATGAACTGTTTGCTTTTCCAAAATGCTCAAGGTGGAATTTCACTAGAAAAACATTTTTACTTTTCTGATCTGAACTAGCTTAGGGCTTATGAGTGGGGAGGAGTCAGCAGTCACCCAGCAATTCTGGTTATAGTGACAATGGACAGAGCACCAGAAGCTCTCCGCAGAGAAGGGAGTATGGGCAGTGAATCTAGGGTGAAGTGACAGAAAATGAGGGGGAAGTGTCTCGTGAAAATGCTCGGCACACCAGTGACAGTCACAGCATTACGTCTGTGGTAAGGTAGCTTTCTACATCAGCTAACATGAGCTAAGTGGTTCTCTGTTAACTAGCTGCCTTTTTCGACAGTTTGAAAAGATAAAATGACACATTTTCATTTTCCGGATGACATCCTGTGGTCTATTAAGTCTTGTGAATTTTTTAAAAATTAGGAAAAAACGCCTACCTTTGTAAGTCTACCTTTATAACATGAGCATGAACATTAAAGCAGGAGAGAGTGGGAAGAAAACACTTTTCCAACACTATGACAGATATTGTAATTTGTAGCGAGGAAACATTCCAGGTGGATGACTAGTTTGTTGTTTGGCTTGGTGGAAGTCTGCACAAGAGTCTGATTAACTTGTTTTTACAGCAAAGTTTTTATTTATTTATTTATTTTGGAGACAGGGTCTCGCTCTGTCACCCAGGCTGGAGTGCAGTGGTGTGACCTCAGCTCACTGTACCCTCTGCTTCCTGGGCTCAAGTGATCCTTCCACCTCAGCCTCCCAAGTATTTGGGAATACAGGCACCCACCACCACACCTGGCTACTTTTTGTATTTTTTGTAGAGAGAGGGTTTTGCCATGTTGACCAGGCTGGTCTGGAACTCCTGACTTCAGGTGATCCACCTGCCTTGGCCTCCCAAAGTGCTAGGATTACAGGCGTGAGTCACTGCATTTGGTCTGCAAAGCTTTTAATAATGAGTAATTGACAAGCTCAAATACAGTTGCTCCAGGGAGTGGTTTACAGATGTGGACTGAGTTTTCATCCTTCCACAAGGATAGGCAACTTGTACCAAGTCCTAGGAGCCCAGGAATTGCGCCTGTGTGATTTTGTTCCACCTGCAGCATTCAGGGAGGGTCCAGAACTGCACTGGGTTCCAAGAAGGCTGTGAAGGAGCCCATCCTGAGGGCTCAGCCTCAGGCTTCTTGTGCTTTTGAACATCTTGAGTTTCAGTGCTGGGTGCAGGATGGTCTTGGGGGCACTATCTCCTCGTCTGCCACAGGCTTACCCCCAGCTCCATTCAGGACCCAGAGGGCTTAGCGAAAGAAAGATCTTCCTACCTACCCTCATACCTTGGAGAGGAGGCCGTGACTTGGATGGAGAGCTACTGTGTGAGGGGGTGGGAGGTTGGGAAGAGAGAAAGAGAGAGAGAGAGAGAAAGAGAGGGGGGAGAGAGAGAGAGAGAGAGAGCATATACCTACAGGAAGACAGGACTTCCCCGCACCCAGCAGCTCCACCCCCAGCTCAGCTCTCTGGGCCAAGTAAAATGAAGAGGTGGTGAGACGAGCTGGCAGGGAGCTTCACATCAATTCCTGGCTGTGTGACTGCTATGAACTGAACCGTGTCTCCCCGTTATTCATATGTTGAACCCTTATCCACAATGTGACTATATTTGGAGACACTGTGCTTAGGAGGTAATCAAGATTAAATGAAGTGGACGGGTGTGGTGACTCACATCTGTAATCTCAGCACTGTGGGAGGCTCAGGTGGGCGGATCACCTGAGGTCAGGAGTTTGAGACCAGCCTGGCCAACATGGTGAAGCCCCGACTCTACTGAAAATACAAAATTAGCAGAGTGTGGTGATGCACGCCTGTAATCCTGGCTACTCGGGAGGCTGAGGCAGGAGAATCGCTTGAACCTGGGAGGCAGAGGTTTGCAGTAAGCTGAGATCATGCCACTGCACTCGGCCGCCTGGGCAACAAGAGCAAAACCCTGTCTCAAAAAAAAAAAAAAAAAAAAAGATTAAATGAGGTCATGAGGGTAAGACCCTGATCCAAGAGCATAAGTGTCCTTAGAAGAAGAGCAGGGGGAGCTTGCTCTTCCCGACCCCAAAGGCCTCAGAGACAGCGCCATGTGAGGACACACAGAGACAGGGTCCTCTGCAAGCCAGGGAGAGAGGCCTCGCCAGAAGCCAACCCTGTTAGCACCCTGATTTTAAACTTTCAGCCTCCAAAACTGGAGACAGCACATTTCTCTTGTCCAAGTCACCCAGTCTGTGGTATTCTGTGTGACACTCTGAGCAGACAATGACCTGAAGCAAGTCATGTCATCGTTCTGAGTTTTCTGCGCTTCAGTGTCCTTATCAGCTAGATGGAGACTACATAGCACCCACCTCCTAGGGTGCTTCGGGCTCTGGTAACATGATGGATACAGTGTTTTCACAGTTCCTGGCCGTGGTGGGAAATGCTTAGCAAACTGCAAGGGGACAGTCACTTGCAGTGCCTGTCATGTCACTATGGAGACCTGAGGACATCTCGGTCAACCTCCTCCTTGCCTAGATGAGAAAACAGAGACTCCAAGAGGGCGAGTGATTGCCTACCGGGGACGCAGTGAGTTGGAGACAGAGTCGTGACTGGAACCTGGGGTTCCTGGCAGCCCAGCCAAGGCTCTTACCGAGCGCCACGCTGCCAGGCCGAGGCATGGACATCCTAGTGAGAGCAGGGCGCCATCGCATAGGGAAACACAGGGTTTCCAATCAGAACACCTGTGCCGAACCACAAACCCTTCTTTGTAGCTGAGTGACCTTGGGCAAGTTATTACTTAAGTTCTTGGTGCTTTGGTTTTCTCATTTGTAAAATGCTGCTTACTGGGTTGCTGTGAGACTAACATGAGAAACATACTTGTAAGTGGAAGGACTATGCAAAGGGTGTGACAGTGCCCCTCACAGGTGACTCTAGCACCTGTCTCATTGACACAGGTGCTATCCTTGACAAGGCAGGGTCACCTCCAGCATCTTCCTCTTCTCAGTCCCCTCCTCCTTCCAGTGAGGATAAAGGTCAGACCCAAGTCTTCTAGAGCCTCTGTCATCCAGTCCAGCTCCTTCCTAGTGGCAATGGCTTTGTCCCCACTGGTCACACCTCTGTAACCTCCTATCACTAAAGTGACACTAATGGTAGCTTTATCAAATAAATTTCCTCCTTCCTGCCCCCTTTCCCCTGCTGGGTTAGTCAGTGATTTATACACCTAGGGATGTTGCCCCAGGGCAGTGATTGATAAGGAGGAAAAACCCTGGGTTCCTTCAGTACCACTCCCTTATCTCTGCTGATACCAGGCTCCAGTGAGTGAAGAGATTGAGTCTTATCGGATATTTCTGGTGCAACAAACACCCATGGGGTGATGGAAGAACTGAGTGCACCTGCTCTTTCTAGCCAAAGGTCAGTAACTGAAAAAAAAAAGCATGAGATAAAAAAAAAAATTAATGATTTCAAAATAGAACCAGGTCCTATTTTCTAACAATTTGTAACCCAGCAGGTATCTTTTAAACTGTAGTATGGATAGATTGATCAATGACCTTTCCAAATTCAGAGAATCTATAGTTAATCCCTCCCCCTACCCTTTTCTCTTTAAAGGAAAAGAATAAGGGAAGGAAAAGGAAGGAGAAAGGGAATTGCTTTCTTACATAAAATTTATGGAGCCCTGTAATAAAAATGTAAAGTTCAGGATAAATATTTACATTAAAAAATGCAATATATGGGTGTGTTTCTCTTTGAGAGTAGGATTTTATATTTTCACTTTAAAAAGATTCATTGGCCCCTGAGTGCTCACTGAGTTTCTTGACTATATTTAAAATATGATTTAGCAAATACAACTTTTCAGGAACACATCTTTCATATAAGGCAAATCTACCAAAGTAATCATCTCTGCTGAAAATTGCAACAGGTAATGAAAGAGAGCTGTCCCTTTGGTGTTCCTGTGTGATACATCAAATGAAAGCTGGTGTCTTCATTTCTGAGTCATCCAGTCCAGTGATAAGCAGTTCCACTGTTTTTGGATGTTGCTGTACATCACAGAAAACAAAGGCTGATGTCCTCCCTTTGCAGTGTCATGGAGAATGCAACGGCAGAGAGACATTTGTTATTGGCCAAAGTCATCCAATGGGTTTTTCCATTTCTTTCTTGAAAACATTAACCGCTTCACTTTTTCTCACATGTAAGGATCTCAACATTGGCACTACTGACATTTTGGGTGATAAGTCTTTGATGCGAGGGGCTATCTTGTGTATCATAGGACATGCACCAGCATCCCTGGCCTCTATCTAGATGCTGGTAGCCATGTCATCCCCTCCTCCCAGTTGTGAGAACCGGCAGTATCTCCAAACACTGCCAAACGCCTCTTGGGGACAAAATCATCCCTTTTGAGAACAAGTGACCTCATCTACTAGAAAATGCATCACAGAGAGAGTACCCAGTTATACTTATAGCACCCCACATTGAATTTGCAAGTGTCACCTGCTGGCTTACATTATGACCAACCAATAAGGTCCAGTGTAGTGTACTTATTCATTTAACTTGCACAAATACATATTTTAAACACATCGATTAAAATAGTTGAAACCACTTACATAATATATATGTATATATATATATACACACACATGTACATATATTATATATTACTATCTGGAAGTGTATCTATTATATATATATTACTATCTGGATAGTATATATATTAGATATTACTATCTGGAAGTGTGTTTGTGTTTTAACTATTGGAACAGCTACACTGCAGTTAACTGGGTGTATGTCAACACTGGTTACACCACAAGACATGGGACCAGGAAGTGGGGACTGGAGTTCGGCTTTGTGGATGCTCTTGGGGCACTCCTAATTATTTATGTGTGCCCTGATGAACTGGTCCCCTTCCTTGAGATAGGAGCAGCAGAACATCTTCCCCATCTTGGGGCAGTATAAATCTCACTTTGAATTTTAATAAATGCACCATATGCATGCCTGTAATCCCAGCTATTCAGGAGGCTGAGGTAGGAGAATCACTTGAACCCAGGAGGCAGAGTTTGCAGTGAGCCAAGATCCCACCACTGCACTCCAGCCTGGGTGACAGAGAGATACTCCATAAGAAAAAAAAAAAAAAAAAAAAAAAAAAAAAAAAAAGCACCATGGAATGAGACTACATATTTTATGAACAGTCTTTGACCCAAACATTAGCTTACTGACCCATAGCAAGTGAGGAAGAAGTTCATATCCTAGCAATCTAATAGTCCACCACCAAGAGAGAGGCCAGGCATGATGTTCTTATTATAGCTATTGAAACCAGGAAAATGAACCTGCTGCAAACTAGCAGAACTAAATATGTGCAGGGGGGGAAAAGGTCTGCTTCTCAAATATTATGGCAAAGAAGCAAGAATTCCTGGCTGCAGACAGTTTCCTGTTCTGGAATGCTGATGATGTGAGACCAATTAGAGACAGGCCCAATGGCTTTGTCTGCACCCTTCCAGAGTCTGGCTGCACATAGGGAGGTAGGTCACAGGAAACTGCTACAGGCCCCTACCCTGAGTTGAGGTCACTGAAATGCTTCTGCTGTGTTCATGTGGGGTTCTTCTCCTGCTGCATTTTTATTTTTGGCTCAGGCAATGGCCTCAGATATTTCACTTGGATTGAAATTTAGGCTTCAGTTTGGCTGGATCTCTGACAAGCAAAAGGACAGGCCTGCAGAGCAGGGCAGAGCCTTGGCGGATTTCCACTCTGCAGAGCCCACAACGAATGGGGTGGGGCTCAGAAATAAGTGCACGTTATCAGGCATGTGAGTGTGGTTTTGTGTATGGCTACTATGCAAGGCGTCCCATACAGCCACTAGCTATTATTGGTTTTTCCAAGAAACCAAGATGGTTACTTAAATCTCTTAGCTAAGGAGGGTAGTTACTGGATCCTGGTTATTTAAATGTTTTCGGTTGAAGTTTTCTTTTGTTATTGTGTAAGCAAACAAACATAAGCAAACAATTTGTAATTTGCCTGAATAGAAAATCAGTCAATATCATGTATAGTTCATGCTTCCATGTGAGGCTATGTGCTATGTGTGTACTTATACAGGTCACTAAACATTCTAAGGTAAAATGAATTAAACAGGATTAACAGGATTAATTTAGCTGTGCCCAGCTAAACTAAGCCACAATTCCAGCACTTTGGGAGGTTGAAGTGGACAGATCGCTTGAGGTCAGGAGTTCGAGACCAGTCTGGCCAACACAGTGAAACCCTGTCTCTATTGAAACTACAAAAATTAGCCGGGCATGGTGACTCACGCCTGTAGTCCCAGCTACTTGGGAGGCTGAGGCAGGAGAATCACTTGAACCCGGGAGGCGGAGGTAGCAGTGAGCCAAGATCGCACCACTGCACTCCAGCCTGGGCGACAGAATGAGACTTCTCAAAAAATAAAAAAATAAATAAAAATAAAAATAAAATAAAATAACTGGAGGTTTATCTGGTTCCAGAGCTGGTAAGCCTACTTGATTCCAATGTTCTCACGTGAATGTGGTCCTCTTCCCCTGTTACTAGCAACTTGGTCCTTTCAGTTATTCAACACAGGCCCAAATACCTGCTAAGACCCAAATCTTGGAAGAACAATTGGCATGTCTCACAATGATCTTTTTATCTACACTTTAAGCCCCGGAGTTAATTAAGGAGAGGTTTTCCCTGATGGCAGCCCACAAAGTATTTGGCTTTCACAGTTCTTGCACTTTTAGTTTGTAAACCAAGTTCAGCTACATACCTTTGACAAAAGCTTTACTTAAATCTTGGCTTTAAAATAGGATGTAAATAAGGGTTAATTAATTCATTTGTTAATTTTGCTACCCTACTGGGGACGTTAACTCACTGTCCTCTTTTGTGCAAATGCTTAATCAGTGCTTCTTGCTAACTCGTGGATGGCAACCGAACTTCTCAGTTATATTCTAAGTATGCGTATAAAATTATAATAGATTTGACCTTGATGAAATAGTTTTCCTGGGATAGGGAAAACTGGATATTTCTGATGCTTCTAAGTTTTTATTTTAAGGTTTATCTAGTAATTAATATAATTCTTGAGGAACAAATACCCATCTCTTCTTGGCATTTGGGAAAATCTGTTTAATATTAGACAAAGTAAAGGAACTGATGGAGGATTTAAACATTTTCTACCATTTCTGGGAAAAAGCTAGACTATATAATAATTGTAGCCATAGAGAAATATAAACAAGAGAAATGGTTTTCTGTAGAAATTCCTGAAGTGGTTTAAAATGCCTAAGAGCCCAAGGGATGTTTAGAATTGTCTTGCTACATCTAAGACAAAGGCAGTGAATATAAGATTATTAGGCGAATGCAGATTCAAAGTAATGATCCTAGTTTATATATGAACTTTTCATGATTTACCAGTCTACCTTTTTAATGTAAAATTGAAAGATTTACCTGCCAAGTTTTTGAAGTAAACCTTTTAAAAAGAAATAATAACATAAAAGGAAGATACACACCTAAGACTCTGAATGGGATTCACTTGTATTTAACATACAGCGTTTCAGTTCCTCAAAGGACTGAGACACTTAGTAGAACCAAAATGAAAAAAAGGTCAAGCATGGGTATATTAGAAAACACAAAAAGCTGGCCTGGCGCAGTGGCCCACGCCTGTAATCCCAGCACTCTAGGAGGCCGAGGCGGGTGGATCACGAGGTCAGGAGTTCAAGACCAGCCTGGCCAAGATGGTGAAACCCCATCTCTACTAAAAATACAAAAATTAGCCAAGCGTGGTGGTGGGTGCCTGTAATCCCAGCTACTCAGGAGGCTGAGACAGAGAACTGTTTGAACCCAGGAGGCGGAGGTTGCAGTGAACCGAGATCGTGCCACTACACTCCAGCCTAGGTGACAGAGCAAGACTCTGTCTCAAAAAAAAAAAAAAAAAGAAAATGCAAAAAGTCTAGAAGATAAGCCCTATCTAACTTTATGAGCAGCACAATTAGTTGCTTAGGAATGTTATTGGTTATTGATGTAAATTTAGGAGAAAGGCATTTAAATAAAAGACCTAAAGTGTTCTGCCATTACTTTAGTCTCCTATTTGTCTTCTGTCTCTAAGACAATGCTTTTAAAAGATGGTAACCATAATTTTCTAATAATTTATTCTAGGATGGTAATACTGAAAGTGTGGTTCCTGGACCAAATGTGATGCAGCCAAACCAGCAATCACTAGAGAATTTGTTAGAAAGGCTAATTAGTGGCCAGCACAGTGGCTCACACCTGTAATTCCAATGCTTTTAGAGGCTGAGGCAGGATGATCCTGCCCAGGAGTTCAAGACCTGGGCAACACAGGGAGACCCCATCTCTACAAAAATAGAAACAAATTAGCTAGGTATGGTGGTGCAAACCTGTGGCCCCAGCTACTGGGGAGGCCAAGGTGGGAAGATTGCTTGAGACTAGGAGGTCAAGGCTGCAGTGAGCTGTGATGGTGCCACTGCATTCCAGCCTGGGCAATGGAGTGAGACCCTGTCTCTAAATAAATAAATAAAATAAAGGCTAATTATTGGGTCTCCCTCTAGACTTAGTGAATCATAAACTCTGCGGTGGGGCCCAGCAAACTGTGTTTTAACAAGCCCTCCTGGCAATTCTGATGAACACAAAAGTTTGAGAACTACATTTCTAAGTCCATCATTGCTAAGGACAGCAGGGCTCTTACTTTTCATATAGTATATTTCGAACAAAAATATGAACTTTGTAAAATGAAAATAGTAAGTGATATTAACTAATGTGGGTTTTGTTTTTTGTTTTAGAGACAGGGTATTGCCCAGGCTGGAATACAAGTGTGATCACAGCTCACTGCAGCCTCGAACTCCTAGAGGGATCCTCCCACCTCAGCCTCTCAAGTATTAATAGCTAGGACTACAAGTGTGTGCCACCACAACTGGTTAATTAAAAAAACATTGTTTTTGTAGAGACAAGTTTTTGCTATGTTGCCTAGGCTAGACTCAATCTCCTGGCCTCAATGATCTCCTGCCTTGGCCTCCCAAGTGTTGAGGTAACAGGTGTGAGCCACCATGCCTGGCCAGCTAGTGTGTTTATATAGGGCTTTACATTTCGTATCTATTAATATTTTCTCATAACTAATATGAGGTTAAAATCTCATTTTGCTTGAATTATAATATATACACAGTTGTTCAAGTTTTTTGGCCATTTGCATATTCTTTCAGTAAATTGGTTTATGTCTTTTGCCCATTTTCTATTGATATTTTACTAATTTTTAAAGGTATCTTTCATATGAGGAAATCAATACTTTCATCATGTGTTGAAATTATTTCTCCAAGTTTCCTGTTTATGTTTGCCTTTACCTATAGAATTTTAAGCATTTAACACTTTATATATATATATATATATATTTTTTTTTTTTTT
>NW_016107506.1:1121668-1128483 GCF_001604975.1 Cebus imitator
CTCCTGGGCTCAAGTGAGTCTCCTGCCTCAGCCTCCTGAGTAGCTGGGTCTACAGGTGCGTGCCACCATGACAGGCTAATTTTTTTTTTTCTTGTATTTTTAATAGAGACGGGATTTCACCATGTTAGCCAGGGTGGTCTCGATCTCCTGACCTCGTGAGCTGCCCACCTGGGCCTCCCAAAGTGCTGGTATTACAGGCATGAGCCACCATGCCTGGCCTTAAACATTGTATCTTAAATGTGTTCTCAGAGAAGCCGGAGGAAGGGAAAAGTCATTTTGCTTTCTGCTTTGACATTCACATCATTTCTGTCCCGCAGCCCCTGAGTTGGTGCTTATTTCAAGCACTGCAGAGAAACCATGCTCCGCGTAAGAGGTTGTTACCTCAGACCTGTCAGCTCATTCCACCCACTGCTTCTTCCCCAACTCCTGGGTCTTCCCTGCTGCCAAGGGAAATTTGCTTGTCTTTTTGTAATCTAGACTTTGAAGGTTTTCTTTCCAATCATTGATGTATACTGCTTTTCCCCTAGCCTTTTAATTTAAATTTTCTTTCTCTCAACCATCAAAGATTCCCTTTCTAGAAAAAAAGTGGAATTTGGGTAGGGAGTGGTGGCTCATGCCTGTAATCCCAGCAATTTGGGAGGCCAAGGCAGGAGGATTACTTGAGCCTAGGAGCTGGAGACCAGCCTGGGCAACATATTGAGATCTTATCTCCACAGAAAAATTAACAAAGCATGGTGGCGGGCATCTTGGTCCCAGTTACCTGGGTGGCTGAGGCTGGAGGATCACCTGAGCCTGGGAGGTGGAGGTTGCAGTGAGCCCTGATAGTGCTACTACACTCAAGCCTGGGCAACAGACTAAAACCTGTCTCAAAAAAGAAAAAGAAAAAAAAAAGTGGGACTTAACTCCATTCTCAGAGAATGGTCTTAAGATACTTCAACCTCCCAACTCTCAGAGTCAAACTAGATCTTTCAGTCTAACTTAAATCAGTTCAAGTCAGTGGCTTCCAATATTTCCAAGTTAGCCTTTGAACCAGGTTTATTATTTGTGTTATTCTATTATGCTATTGGTTTTAGAAAATAATTCACACATTTATTTTTCACATGAATTACTTTTTAATGCTCTCTTCCTTTGTTTTCTCATCAGAAGGCTACAAAATTCTTCCCATTAAATGTGGTTGTGAGGCTGGGTGCAGTGGTTCACGCCTGTAATCCCAGCACTTTGGGGGGCTGAGGTAGGCGGATCACCTGAGGTCAGGAGTTCAAGATCAGCCTGATTAACATGGAGAAACCCCGTCTCTACTACAAATACAAAATTAGCTGGGCATGGTGGCATATGCCTGTAATCCTAGCTATTCGGGAGGCTGAGGCAGGAGAATTGCTTGAATCCAGGAGGCAGAGGTTGTAGTGAGCTGAGATCGTGATACTGCACTCCAGCCTGGGCAACAAGAGGGAAACTCTGCCTCAAAAAAAAAAAAAATGTGGTGGTGATGATCCCAACTACACATCAACCACCACCATAAGTGAGACTAGTTAAAGGTAGGTGGTAGAGTCCTTTAAACCCCAGGATGCTTTGTGGGTTCCCCAGATTTCAGGCCACTGCTGTGACAATAGGGTGGGGTGGAAAGGGCACTGCTCTGGGTTTCAGCAGCCTGAATCTTCCAGTAGCTCCAGGTGTGGTTTGGCGGGGATTCTGGCCTCCAAGGAGGTGGGAGACATGGGCAGTGGATTACTAAGCTCCCCCAGCTCTACAAAGTTCTATGATCTGGTATAATTTTGTAGAGTGTTAATATGGGCTGCACCTTTATCTCTATTTTAAGTGCTTTGAAAGCATCAGGAACTGAAAAGATGATTATTAATGGTAGCTGCAGATAGTTGTGAAGATGTTTCTTGAGGTAGCATTGTTGAGTGGTTTAAATATTCAGAATACTGCAGGGGCTTAGTAAAGGTGTGACAATATATATTAGATACCTAGAATTTTTAAAAGAAATTTAACAAGGTATTAATATCTGTACTCCTATAATATGTTGTATGAAAAAAGTCTCAAAAATAACAAACATATATTGACAAAACCTAGATACTATTGTACCCTTTGTAATCTAAAGCATAACAGTGTTCATTTCAGAACATACTGCTTAGTCTGAAAAGTCAACATTTTTTGTTTGGAAAGGTAAATACTCCTTCTCTTCCCTATTGTGTGTTCAGGTTACTTATTTACAGTTCCATGGGGAAGGAAAAGTACATGCTAAAAACTGACCTAAAAGATGTTCTGAAAATGAAATTATCTGAGTAGCTTCGCAAAGCTCACATTTTTGACATCATCTCTCTACTGATATTAAAGTGTCTATTGACCCAGTAAAACACATCTGTCCCTAACATATGATATGAATGTCAGCCATTACTCAATAAAGTCACATACCTTGATAATGCTTACTTAAATAACGAATTTCCTGACATCACTTTAGAAGCCATTTAAAAGAAAATAAGCTAATAACTACAGATTATAGTTAATAATTACAGAATAAAGCAAACCATTCATGAACTATTTATTGAGCAGTTACTAAGAGTTGTCCTAGATGAAGCAGTGAGCAAAATATAAAAAGTCTATTTCCTCATGGATCTTACATTATTTCAAAACGGTGGACGGAACTGCAATTTGGATTTGTATCTAAATCCCTTTGGGTCCACAGAATAAAAGTCAGCCGACTTCACTGAAAACAACATGACAAACTATCAAACACAAATACAAAATGCTGAGCAATGGAGCAGAAGCAAAGATCTTACTCCTTTCGTCCATAAAAGCTTAAAACGGCACCGCCTGGTATGAAGGTCCAGAGGAGTGGCGGCTTGTCAAAGGACACACAGCAAGTTAGTGGCTGGGAGTGATATTGAGACTTTTTTGTTCCTAGTCCAGTTATCTTTTTATGGACTGGCCTGACTGTGTATATTTGATGGATCCTAATGATTTTAGAGCTAATTAAAATTTTTTTTCCTCCAGCCTGGGCAACACGGTGAAAGCCTGTCTCTACAAGAAATACGAAAATGATCTGGGTGTGTTGAAGAGCACCTGTAGTCCCAGCTACTCAGCAGGCTAAGGGGAGAGGATCATTTGAGGATGGGAGGTGGAGGTCGCAGCGCATCGACATGGTGCCACTGCACTCCAGTCTGGATGACAGAGCTAGATCCTGTCTCAAAAAAGAAAAAAAATTTTTTTTCCTTTAAAAGTACCCATTAATATAAGTTTACAGATTAAATGTGACTATTTTTCTGGTTCTGATATAATGTGATAAAAAACATTAGATATAAAATTATATGTTCAAGCCAGGCATGGTGGCTCACGCCTATAATCCTGACACTTTGGGAGGCTGAGGTGGGCAGATCACAGGGTCAGGAGTTCGAGACCAGACTGACCAACATGGTGAAACCCTGTCTCTACTAAAAATACAAAAATTAGCTGGGTGTGGTGGTGAACGCCTGTAATCCCAGATACTCAGGAGGCTGAGGAGCAGAATCGTTTGTACTTGGGAGGCGGAGGTTGTAATAAGCTGAGATCACACCACTGCACTCCAGCCTGGGAGACAGAGTGAGACTCTGTCTCAAAAAAAAAATTATATATTCAATATGATTTCAATTTTATTTAAAAATACACAAATATGTGCAGAAAAAAATAGAGAAATAATGGAGAATATTTTCTTTATTTTTGTGTACTTTTCAAATTTTCTATGTTAAATATGAATTAACTTTATAGTTAGAAAGTTAAAATATGAATTAAACAATGAATATTTCCCCTTTAAACAGCAAAAAATTAAGCTGTCTGAAATGCTTAAAGCTAAGATGACCAACACAATATTATCCAGATACCTAAGTAGAAGCTTGGTAAGAAATGTATCTAGGTGACAGCCATCTATTCAAGTGACCAAATGGCCTCAAAACACAATGGTGGCTTCACCAGCTAGGACTGTGTTTATAAATGCACCATATTAATCAAGTGGCTTAATGGCATAAAGGGTCAGGTCAGCCCTGAGGGGTTCACAAAAGTCTCAGTTATGTTAGCAGACATTCTGAAACATTTTGACATGTGAATACAGAAGCCACCAGGCCAAGGTGAAATGTTATTTACCAAGTTACTCTTTGACCAAAGTTTAAAATCCAGAAAAACTGCATTGTGCTGAAGAATTTTCATTAAAGAAAACTGTCATTGACACAATAAATACATTTAAGAGTGGGCAGCCACAGAGCTGAAGAAGGGTCAAATTCCATCAGGGAAGTCATCACCCTGCTTCTGCCACACACAAGACACGTGAGCTCTCTGGGCTTCAAGATTCCCACCCCCAAAATGCCTACCTGGTCCCCACAGTCCTTTCTATCTTTGTTACTTTATAATTCTAAAACACACGCAGGAGTCTGGTCCTCCACCATCAGATTAGAGAACTATTGAGAAAGTTCCTCAAAATGTTCCTCTTCAATACCAGAGAAAGAAAAGAATGAGAGAAACAAACAGCTCCTCAGAAAAGGTACCTCTACAGAGGAGCGCAAGTTTCCTTTAGCTGCTTCTGGATCGCACACCTCACTGCAATACTCACCAAGTGGCTGCTTCCCAAGAAAAGCCACAGAAAGGAAATATCATTAAAAAATGGCATATACATCGCGGGAAGCTGTTCCCTCCCTGAAGCCTGGACTAGCCAAGGCTGTTGTTCTCCATTGTTGAACAGGATGTAACAAGACTGCCAAGCACAGCCCACGAACCTGCTAATTAGGTGCACTGACAGTGTTTGTTTTGGAACCATTTACCAACAAAGGAATGTGTCAGGCTGATTAGTGAGAAAAGGGTATGTAATGTATGTGTATTTGAGTCCAGATGAGGGCATAATCCAGGTATTCAGTCTGTTTGTGCAAGGACTCACAGAAATGAAGGCTGAGCAAATAGGAAGCCACAGGAAAGGCCAGCTTCTGGGCAGTGCTTCTCTCCTTCCCCTCAGGAGTTTTGTTCTACCTGCCCCCATCTCTACCCCTTCCCCACCAAAATTCTTGCCTAAACACTTAACATGAAAGTCTCTTTCTAAAAGTGACAAACTACAACTGGCTCCTCAGAAAAATGAAAGAGTCTTTGTAAGGTTACTGACACATCTGGGCTTGATGGTTTTTTTGGCACATAAGTAAGTGACAACTTTAGGCAAGATCATCTCCACACTCAGCCTTCTCCACGCACTGTGCCCAGGGGCAAATCTAAGGGCAACAGGGCAACAGAAAACACAGCACCTGATGACTGACTGTTCAAGCTGTGCAGAGAACAATTAGGCATCTCAGCATCATCTATGGGAAGAAGTAGGTCTACATTTTATAATAAAGCAGGTTCTTCCTTTTTAAACAAGCCTTTAGAAAGCTTGACTACAATTAGGTATTTGAAGCTTCATGTGTACATGAGGCTTAAAGAAGGGCAGAAAGTGCCAAGGCAAAGAACAAAGTCCATGCCCCAACAAGTTTAGGTCATCAGGAGAAGGGTGGTATGGGTTGCAGTGAAACGCAAAATGACAAGGACCAATTCAAAACGCCGAGTGTGTTGGGAGGAGTCTCCATGTTCTTCAGCACAAGCTGGACATTTCTGAAGTTTGGACAGGTGGATGAAAGCAATGGGGTTTGGACTAAGTTTTGTGAGAGACCTTCTTTTTTGGTAAGATTACCTGACAAAATAGATTTTAAAAATGAGAAAGCAGATAAACCCTGTTAGAAGCTCATCTGCTATGCACTCTTCTATGAGCCTGATGTTTGTTCTCAAGACTGTTGTAGAAAATGTTCTTTAAATGTGTGCAGACTGGCCAGTCATGGTGTCTCACGCCTATAATCCCAGCACTTTGGGAGGCTGAGGTGGGCGGATCACTTGAGGCCAGGAATTCGAGACCAGCCTGGCCAACATGGCGAAACCTAGTCTGTACTAAAAATACAAAAATTAGCCAGGCATGGTGGCGCACACTTGTAATCCCAGGTACTAGGGAGGCTGAGGCAGGAGAATCACTTGAACCTGGGACGTGGAGGTTGCAGTGAGTTAAGATTGTGCCACTGCACTCCAGCCTAAGCCACAGAGTGAGACTGTCTTAAAAAAAAAATGTGTGCAGACTAGATGTAGTAGCACAGTATGCTAACTCAAGTGGTAAGAGGGTAAGAGCTTGGTGTAAATAAGTTCAGTGCCCTGCCTGCCACCATTATTTCTTGGGAGAGGCGATGGAGTGGTCAACTACTTGTGCACAAAGAAAATCTGGCAAGCAATGCTCATCCTACACCTCTGAATGAATCGCAGCGCTTCAAAAAACAACACTTTTACAAGAGTAACCACTGAGCTGCTAATGCCCTACTAACACAGGAAGAACACCTCCTCTGATGCCTTCCCTGGGGTCAGTGATGTTGCTGACCAGGGCAGGCTTACGCTCTCACCAGAGAAATACCTTAAATGGTACGTCAATTGCTTCGACCTTATATAGAGAGCTGTAGTGTTACCTCAGACTTGTGTTATGCTCCTCTATCTTTGGAGGTGTTTTATATTCCCTTAACTAGTTTATTTAAAAAATGCTGTCATTGTTCTTATGAATGCATCTATATACTTAGGCAAGCTTAATTAAACAGTAAGTATTTATGTAATGCTTAGTCCATTTTGTGTTGGTAAAACAGAATACCTGAGACAGGGCAATTTTTTTTTTTTTTTTAAAGTGTATTTGGGGCCGGGCGCGGTGGCTCAAGCCTGTAATCCCAGCACTTTGGGAGGCCGAGGCGGGTGGATCACGAGGTCAAGAGATCGAGACCATCCTGGTCAACATGGTGAAACCC
>NW_016107506.1:1129347-1144055 GCF_001604975.1 Cebus imitator
TTTTAGTAGAGACGGGTTTCACCGTGTTGTCCAGGCTGGCTGTGAACTCCTGAGCTCAGGCAATCCGCCTGCCTCGGCCTCCCAAAGTGCTGGGATTACAGGTGTGAGCCACCGCTCCCAGCCTGGTCATAAAGTCTTTAAGTGCAACGTTTTTCATAGTGAAAACCTAGAAGGATGACTTGCATGTCACATGAAAAACTCAAGCAAGCCAAATGGACAGGACAGAAATGATGAAACTGACTTATGACTGCTGGTTTATTTTGTAAGTCCCATGTTAAAAATGCATGTTGAGGGTTTTTAAGATGAAGTGTTTATGTACTTGTAATCTTGAAGCATTTCAAGATTCAGAAATAGCATCTTTGCAGAAATGTAAAAAGCAGGATTGTCTTTCTAGCAGCATTAGGAAGGGGATTTTAATAACGAGAGATTAGTGATGTGTAAAGATGTCAGAAAGAAAGCTGCATAGGAGGCAATTTAAGGATTTTAAAAAATGAATCTAAGACCTGGGTCATTTTGTGGATTTATGCGACTTTTTTGCTTTTATAGTCATTGTTTTCCCTTAAATCATAGAGCAGTGTCAGCCTAATCTTCTGATTTGTAATTCATAAAAGTTAGAGCCCTTCCTTCTTATTCTCAATCAAGGAGGGCATGTTTTGTCATTGCTATTTTTTAAGGATACGGAATTTTATCATTGTTTCATCAAAATGTTTATCTCTCCCAAAGCTGTGCTTTCCTTGTAGTCCTCCAGGAGGATAAATGCTGGATTAGGCTTTAGTAAAGCAGTTTTATGATTCAGGATATTTTTATTGTATTTAAAATCTTAAAATCTGGGTTTTAGGGTTCTCCTATTTAGGGTAAAGAGAGGTATGTATTTAATTTGTGTTTGAGGATGAGCATGGTAGCTCACTCCTGTAATCCCAGCACTTTGGGAGGCCAAGGTGGGTGGATCACTTGAGGTTAGGAGTTTGAGACCAGCCTGGCCAACATGGTGAAACCCAGTCTCTACTAAAAATACTAAAAAATTAGCAGGGCGTGGTGGTGAGTGCCCGTAATCCCAGCTACTCTGGAGACTCAGGCAGGAGAATCATTTGAACCCAGGAGGCAGAGGTTGCAGTGAGCTGAGGTTGTGCCACTGTACTCAGCCTGGGCAGCAAGAACGAAACTCTGTCTCAAAAAAATAAAAAATTGTGTTTGAGAAGAAAGAATATCTCAAAGTAAAACTGTCAGCATTATCTTCTGAATGGAGGAAAGGTTGCTTTGGTGCAACAAACAGGGGTTTGCCTATACAAGCCTGGTTTAGGCAGATCCTCAGCTTCATAGGTACCCCTTGCTGCACCTGATCTCAAGGGATGCACAGGAGGTGAAAGCTCTGCTGTCACCTCCACAGCACTACTTTGGCCATTTTATAAAAGAAAGGCATATCTTTCCCCCAAACCAATCTAATCATGGCTTTCTGCTCTGAGTGCAAAGACTCCCAAAGCAGCAAAGCTGGGCATGGTGTCTCACGCCTGTAATTCCAGCACTTTGGGAGGCCGAGGCGGGTGGATCACCTGAGGTCGGGAGTTCAAGACCAGCCTGACCAACATAAAGAAACCCCATCTCTACTAAAAATACAAAATTAGCTGGGCATGGTGGCGCATGCCTGTAATACCAGCTACTCAGGAGGCTGAGGCAGGAGAATTGCTTGAACCCGGGAGGCAGAGGTTGCAGTGAGCCGAGATTGCGCCATTGCACTCCAGCCTGGGCAACAAGAGTGAAACTCCGTCTCAAAAATAAATAAATAAAAATAAAAAAGATTCCCAAGGCAGCAAATAAAAGGACATTTCAAAAATAGCAGGATTGGAGAAAGCTTCTTTAATGACAGAGGTACATAATTTTTTCAAATTGATTTTAGGGGGTATATGGCAAAATGTTTTGAAGATTATAGGTACAGAAGGAGCAGTGAGATATAATGGAAAAAAACATGGATTTTGGAGTCAGATGTATTTGGATTCAAGTTTTGGCCTTATCTCTGGGGCCAAGTTAATTGCCTTCTCTGAACCTAGGTTTCTTCGTTATTAAGACAGAGGTAACACTACTTCCTCAGAGGACTGGCAGAAAAATTAGATAAGATATGTAAGTTGCTGGCATTAGTACTAATAAATGTTAGTACCATTCCCTTACAATCCTAGCACCTTCTCTATATATGCCAGAGATGGGGATCCTAAAAATTAATACCAGGGATATATTTTCAAATTGCATAGTTGGCTGGGTGTGGTGGCTCAAGCCTGTAATCCCAGCACTTTGGGAGGCCGAGGTGGGCAGATCATGAGGTCAGGAGTTCGAGACCAGCCTGGCCAATATGGTGAAACCCTGTCTCTACTAAAAATATAAAAATTAGTCAGGTGTGGTGGTGGTAGGCATCTGTAGTCCCAGCTACTTGGGAGGCTGGGGCAGGAGAATCGCTTGAAACCAGGAGGTGGAGGTTGTAGTGAGCCAAGATTGCACCACTGTACTCCAGCCTGGACAACAGAGCAAGACGCTAAAAAAAAAAAAAAAAAAAATTACATAGTCATGAAACTTCCTTCTGCATAATGATTAACTTAATAAGGAAAAGAAAGCCTGAAGGAGTTGACCAATGTTTGCTATATACTCATAATCAAATAAACATGTTAACATGGAGTATATTCTAATACTGAAGAACATAAATCAGTGACTCAGAGTTCAACATAGCACTCCGTCAGAGAGAGGAACAATAGACACTGGGGACTCGGAAGAGGGGAGGGAGGCAGGGAAAGGCTGAAACACTTCCTGTTGGGTACTGTGATCACTACATAGGTGATGGGAATCAATGAAATCCCAAACCTCAGCATCATGTCACATATCCTTGTAATAAACCTGCATATGTGTTCCCGAATCTAAAATTTAAAATGAGAGGGAAAAAAGCCTCCAAAACCTAAAAAAATACAGAGCTCCATAATACTTTTAGAAACGGTGAAACTTCTTTCTTATTGAACATGCACATCACTTCTGTGGATGATGGAGCCCTTCTGGGAGCTCCAGGCCCACCCTCTACTGTGCTCCTCCCATACTTTCATAGAACTGCCTAACGGCCTGTCTGTCCCTACTAGACTCAACCATTTGTGAGCAAGTAGCCTGCTGTGTTCACTCTGTCTCCAGAACCTAGCCCAATGCACACACATGATATGCTCAATAAATCACTTATTAGGGCCAGGAGCAGTAGCTCACATCTGTAATCCCAGCACTTTGGGAGGCCAAGGCGGGTGGATCACCTGAGGTCAGGGGTTTGAGACCAGCCTGACCAACATGGAGAAACCCTGTCTCTAATAAAAACACACAAAATTAGGCAGATGTGGTGGCGCATGTCGAATTAGCCAGATGTAGTTTCGCCATGTTGGCCAGGATGGTTTTGAACTCCTGATCCCAGGTGATCCTTCACCTCGGCCTCCCAAAGTGCTGGGATTATAAGCATGAGCAACTGCATCCTGCCCTGGACTTTTAATAAATGATTTTTTTTTTTTTTAGATGGAGTTTCGTTCTTGTTGCCAAGGGCAGAGGGCAATGGCACAGTCTTGGCTCATAGCAGCCTCTGCTTCTTGGGTTCGAGTGATTCTCATGCCTCAACCTTCTGAGTAGCTGGGATTACAGGTATGTGCCACCACAGCCACTTAATTTTTATATTTTTAGTAGAGATGGGGTTTCACCATGTTGGGCAGGTTGGTCTCGAACTTCTGACCTCAAGTGATCCAAGTGATCTGGCCTAGGCCTCCCAAAGTGCTGGGATTACAGGCATGAGCCACCATGCTGGGCGCTCAAATGTTGTTTTTTTTTTACTGAACTATAATTTTGCCATTTGACCTGAAACGATATTAAGTATATTTTTGAGGACACAAAAATGCCAAATTTAGCAGGAGGGTCAAGGGTATGTGGTAACAAATTCACTAAATATCTTATTTCTAAAATTTTTACATACAGATTTTTTTTTTCCCTCTCTGATGCCTGGGAAGCATACAGATTTTTAAACATGTTTTATTATGAAAAATTTCACAAATATGCGAAAGTAGAGAGAATAGTATAACAAATCCCTGTGTACCTATCACCTAGCTGCCACAATTATTAATATGTGATAATTTCTTTCATCTGTATCATCCCCCTACCCCATCATCAGATTATCCTGAAGCAAATCCCAGACATCAGATTACTTAATCCATAAAGATTTCAGTTACACAGAGATTTTAAAATTTACTTTACTATTCAAATTTGTTTTTGTTTATCACATTTATTTAACACATCTTTATAGACATGTGTTGAATCAGCAACTCAGTATTCCTGACTAAAATTTTCCTTTAATAAGTGTTTTTATTAGTGTCTCTTTTTGCCTTTTCACAGGGTTGTATAAACTACTCTTGGTGTTTAATTGGAAGCTGAACACCAAGAGAAAGCTCAACAGGTTTCTGAAAAGTGTTAACCTGGAATTCCAGGAAAGCTGGTCAGCGTTCCTTCTGACTCAGACATTTGTGCAAGTTTAGAGAACTGCATCTGACTAAGGAAGAACGTGGATTTTCCATAGTTTTTACTACTGAGCAAAGGCCCCTATAAACCTACAGTATATGCTGATGTGGTTATTTTGGTGAGAATCCAGCACCTTAACTATGACCATAGCTACCTTAGAGGAGTGATTCTTTTTTCTGGGGTGATTCATAATCATATGGAGTCCTTGAAGATGCAGATTCTGGAGTTTTAAAAGCCAAGTCTTACAAAAGATTGTGAGGTACAATCAGAGGACAGCACCTCTGCCCCAGACAAGGCACAAGTCCAAGAACCGAGGGTTTTAAAAATGTGTGCGAAACCCAGTGCCTAGATCTTAGTTCCTAATGTCATTCTTTAACAAAAGAAACCAAGGCTCCTTGGACACATGTCTGTTCCTAGGATTAGGGCAGGAAATAAGTAAGATGAGCCTGGAGCATTGGGGAGTGCCAGAAAGTAAGGAAATGCTAAAAACCAAACCAAACCAAAAACAACACCCCAGCAAAAATCCCATAATGATTGGGATATGTCAAGGGAACAGAGGAGGCTACTGAGCGCTTGAATGGCAAAGCTGGGACAGTTTGAGCAATACAGTATAGTACTGGACTGTAACCCAAAGTATAACAAATTATGCACAAGTCCACACTGATTTAAATAAACAACTGAAAAAAAAATAAATAAATGAGGAAGAAGAGACAAATCTCCCATGTGGAAGGATTCTAAATAACTTTATCCATACTTGGCTCCCAAGGGGGTGGAATATAACTTCCCACTCCTTAAGTGTGGGCTATACATAGTGACCTCCTTCCAAAGGGTACAGCATGGAAAGAGTGAGAGGAAGAGGAACTTCACAGTGGAGAAACCTGACACAAACACTACAGTGATAAGTCATGTTGATCGTATGTTCCCTTGATCTGATGTGATGAAAATGGCACTACCTCTATGGCTTTCCTCCCCAAACCCATAAAACCCACTCCACGTATAAGAAAACATCAGGCATATCCAACAGAGATAGTCTTTTTTTAATTTTTAATTTTTTTTTTTTTTGAGATAGAGTTTTGCTCTGTTGCCACCGGGCTGGAGTACAGTGGTGTGATCTCGGCTCACTGCAACCTCCACCTCTCAGGTTCAGGCGATTCTCCTGCCTCAGCCTCCCGAGTAGCTGGGACTACAGGCATGTGCCACCACGCCCAGCTAATTTTTGTATTTTTAGTAGAGATGGGGTTTCACCAGGATGGTCGTGATCTCTTGAACTCCCAATGTGCTGGGATTATAGGTGTGAGCCACCACGTGTGGCCCCAACAGAGATATTCTATAAAATACTGACCAGTACTCCTAAAAACTGTCAAGGTCATAAAAAATAAGGTCTGAGAAACCGTCACAGCCAAGACAGGCCTAGGGAGATGTGACAACTAAATATAATGTGGTATCCTGGAACAGAAAAAGGATAGTAGGTGAAAACTAAGGAAATCTGAAAAGTAGGTGAAAGCTAAGGAAATATGGACTTTAGCTACTAATAATGTATCAATATTGGTTCACTAATTGTAACAAATGTACTATACTAATATACAATCTTAATGGGGAAACTGAGTGTGTGGTATATGGGAACTGTGTACTATATTTGTGATTTCTCTGCAAATCTAAAATTGTTCCAATATGGTTTATTAAAAATTGTTATCTTTGAGCTTAGAGTCAATCGTTCAGTTGAACAATTTTAAAATTTTTATTAATAGATTATTTTTTAGAACAGTTTTAGATTTACAGAGAAATTGAGCAGCAAGTTCCCATATTCCACCCCACCACCTCCTGTTGTGTTTTTTTAATTACCATTTTGCAATCCTATGATACATTTGTTACAAAATTAGTGAACCAATATTGAAATATCATTATTAACTAAAGTCTGCCATTTAAATTAAGGCTCACTCTGATATATAAAACCATAGGTTCTGACAAATGTATAATGTCATGTATACACCACTGAAGTATCATACAGAATAGTTTCACCGCCCTACAAATCTCCTGTGCTTCACCTAAGTATCCCTTCCCAGCCCCCAAAATCCTGCAACCATTGATCTTTTTACTGTCAGTATAGTTTTGTCTCTTCCAAAATGTCACATAGTTGGAATCATATAGTATAGTATGTAGCCGTCTCAGAATGGCTTTGCTCACCTGGGATATATGCATTTAGATTTCTTCCATGTCTCTTTGTGACTTGACAGCTCATTTCTTTTGTTGCTGAATAATATTCCATTGTGTGGATATGCCACAGTTTAGGCCTTCATAAACTACTGAAGGACACCGTGGCTGCTTCTAGTTTTCAGTGATTATGAATAAAGCTGCTATAAACATCCATATGCATGTTTTTGTGCGGATATAAGTTAACTTGTGTTATTTCAAAGTATTTTTTTTTTTAATGTCCAAATGTTTTAGGATTTTTCAGGTATCTTTCTGTTACTGATTTCTAGTTTAATTTCATTATGGTTTGAGAGCAAAGTTTGCATGATTTCTACTCTTTTAAATTTGTTCAGGTTTTTTTTTTTTTTTTTTTGGCCCAGAATGTGGTCTCTCTTGGTAACTCTTCCATGTGACCTTGAGAAGAATGTATATTTTGTTGTTGTTCAGTGAAGTATTCTAGAAATGTCAATTAGATCCTGTTAATTGGCAGTGCTGTTCACTTTAGCTATATGCTTACTGATTTTCTGCCTGTTGGACCTGTCAGCTATGGACAGAGAAGTGCTGAAGGCTCTAACTACAACAGTGAACTTGTCTCTCTCTCCTTTCAGTTCCACCAGTTTTTGTCTTACATATTTTGGCTCTGTTCATACATTAAGGATTGTTACATCTTCTTGGAGAACTAACCCATCCTTATCTTTGGGGGTTCTTCCTCACTAATCCTCATTCTAAAAATGAATCTGAACACTCTTTGTTACCTACTATGGTGGAGTTAGGCAATTTTTTTTTTTTTTTTTTTTGCAACTCTAGTATCTCATTCTGAATATCTCACTCTGGAGATAAAGGTAGTGAGTGAAAGTTTGGTATTATTTCTTTCAATTTTCTATAGCATTCACTGGTGAAGCCATCTGGCCTCTCTGTGGGAAGATTTCAAAATTACTAATTCATTTTCTTTACTTGTTTTAGGTCTACTCATATTTCTACTTCTTGTTGAGTCAGTTTTGGTAATTTGTCTTGTTATTCATTTGTCCATTTCATCTAAATTGTCTAATTTGTTGGTATAGTGCTGTTTATAATATTCCTTTATAATTAATTTCTGTGCCTCTTTCATTCCTGATTCTGGCAATTTGTATCTTCTCTTTTAATCTCTTGATCAGGGTGGCTAAAAGCTTGTTAACTTTGTTGATCTCTCAAGGAATCAACTTGTGATTTTTCTGTTTACTATTTCAGTGATATCTGGTCTGCTCTGACCTTTATTCTTTCTTTTCTTCTGCTTGCTTTGGATTTAACTTACTCTTTTATATCCAGCTTCTTGAGGTGAAATTTTAGGTTACTGATGAGAGCTTTCTTCTTTTCTGATACAGATATTTATGCCTATAAATTTCATTCTAAGTGCTACTTTAGGAGTTTTTCATATATTTTATATTTCGTTTCAAAATATTTAAAAACTTCCCTTGTGCATCCTTCTTTGACTCATGAGTTGCTCAGAAATACACTAATTTCCAAATATTCTGGGGTTTCATTTTTTTTTTTTTTGAGATGGAGTCTTGGTCTGTCGCCAGGATGGTGTGCAGTGGCGTGATCTTGGCTCACTGCAACCTCTACCTCCTGGGTTCAAGTGATTCTCCTGCCTCAGCCTCATGAGAAGCTGGGATTACAGGTGCCTACCACCATGCTTGGCTAATTTTTGCAGTTTTAATAGAGACAGGGTTTTACCATGTTGGCCAGGATGGTCTTGATCTCCTGACTTCATGACCCACCCGCCTCAGCCTCCCAAAGTGCTGGGATTATAGGTATGAGCCACCATGCCCAGCCTGGTGTGCATTTTTAAGAGGTAACTAATCTCTAGGCTATGGGCAAAGTTACTGTTCACCAGTGTCTTCTGATTTTACTCCAAGTGGTCGGTCCAGTTGGGGCCTTCCTCCGAGTGTGCAATTTCCCACTGCCTCTCCCTTGGCCCTAAAAAAGCTATGAGGAGTTTTCTCCCTTTAAGAGGTGGCTAACCTCTAGGCTACGTAAGCTCTATAAGCTAAGTACCTGCTCAGAAAACTGGAGGCTAAACTCTGCGTGTGTGTGTGTATGTCTGTGTGTGTGTGTGTGTGTGTGTGTGTGTCTGCATGTCTATGTGTTTATGTGTCTGTTTTTCTGTGTGTGGGCCAACCCAAATTCCTGCATGTTTACAAATAGTCTTTAGGTTTAAGGAGAGGCCAAAAGGGCTGAGTCAACTCTCAATATCTCAGCTCTACCCTGCATGCTTCAACTCTCCCTGGCTATATGCCTTACCTTCTGTACTGAACCACAGTATAAGTGAGCCCTGCAGGGTGGGAAATGAGCCATGACATTCATGCCCAGAGAAGCCAGTGTACACACATACAGTGTAGATTTCTATTACGCTTTTGGGATGAAAGGAAAAGTAATATGTATCATTTGTGAATCATCCATCAATCCATGGATGTGATGATGCCCAAATATTACTTTGGTTAGAAAAATTATCCCACATAAACTCCCATTTTCTCTCCTTTGGATCCTAAAACTATCATCGCTTCACTGCAGTGCATGCATCTGCAGAGAAAAGCACATGGCCAGGCCCCAGCAGCTCACCAGCGTCCTCTAGTTTTACCTCTGCCGTTCGGTCCAGTTTTGGCTTTCCTCTGGGACTGCAGTTTCCCACTGCCTATCATTTGGCCCTGAAAAAATTACGAAGATGCTTCCTCCTCAATCTTCATTCTAAAATTGAACCTGAATACTCTCTGTTACCTAATAAGGCAGAGTTCGGCATTGTTTCTTTGCAGCTGTTATCTCATTCTGGAAAAAGGTAGCAAGGTAAGGGGTGGAAATAAATACAGGACACCAAAGGGAGAAACATGTTCTCCAAGGACAAGGGAAACCTAATCCAGGGTAAGAGACAGAGATACAGTACTTGACTAAAAGTTGGCCTGATTTGGCCAAAGAAAATGGCATATTACACATTCAGGTGTTCTTTTATGAAATAAGATATTCTGTACCTGCTTGTTGAAATATCCTCAAAAGGGTAGAGAATCTCTCCATTGTTACAGATTTCGCAGATGAACCCCTTCTGGCTACAAAGACTGCAGCTGTACACGTGTGAGGTGGCAAATTTAATGACCTTGCCCAAGAATGGAGCCAGCTTTCCCTCTATTACCTGCAGAAAGAGAAATGGGACAGGGAGGCAAATTTATTGAGAACAGAAGTCTTGCAGACACAGGAAAGGAAAGGGATTCCTTTCCTTTACACAACAGGAAAATCTCTAATTATAATTTCTCAGCAACTCTGAGGAAGAAAAGACATAGTACTTTTGCTCCAAAAGAACCTTCTGGTTTAAACCACTGGAGGTTGTAAATTAACATGCTGAAACTTCTTTTGTATTCCTCTTGCTTCATAGTGTGGTATAAAAGATTGAGAACCAACAAATGCGGAACCCTACGTTGACTGACCAACTTCACAGTTAGGGTGTGGTATAAAAGGAGTGTGGTAGGTTTCCCAAAGTAAACTGAAAACACACAGAGTAAATCTGAATGCATAAGTTTATGCTGTAAATGCAATAATACCTTTTCTCTGATGAAAAGAGAATGAGATTTTTTTTTCACCATCTTCCCCAAGAACATATAGCAAAATGTGGGAAAATAGTTTTTTTTTTTTTTTTTTTTTTTTTTTTTTTTTTTTTTTTTTTTTTTGCTGCTGGTAAGTATAATAAAAAGAGCTTGCAATTTGGCAGTCTGATGGCCATTTTCAGTCTGTAGGTTTTTTTTTTTCCCTTTTAACTCGTGGTGATTTTTAAAATGGGGTAACTTAAACATCGGAAAATTTCACATAAAAATGCGGATTTTTGGAAAAATCAGATGATCTAGAACAATTAGGCTTGGATTCAACGTGATGATAATCCTGGCCACGCAAAGGGGCTGCCTGTTTCCGCTTAGCTATCTGCTCTGCCTGACAGCTGTCGCCACCAGGCCCCAGGGTCTTGCATCTGCTTGCCTTCCACAGTGGCCTCGCCTTTTGGCTTGTATACAACCTGAGTCTGGAACCCATGGTCCACTGATCCTTTCTCACTTAACTAATACCCATGAGCTTCAAAGACTTCAGCATTTCACACATCAGCTAAATAAAATCTGCCTTTACTTCTCTCTAATTAATGCATATACAAATACATGCTGGTTTTGATATAAGAAAACAATTGAAGATTACACTTAATTTGGAAATAGCCGGAAATAACTGAAAACAGTTGGATACTTTCTTTCAAATGTATATAGCTAAATTACAGTTTTACAAAAAAAATAATATCTGAGGGAAATATAGTATAAATTATACCTAAAGGGAAATTACAATGTCTAGGTGAGTAGGTAGCAGTGACTGGTAATATAAAACCAAAAGACTACAAAAAATGGAATCATGTCTTTTGCAAAAAAGGAAGCTATACACAATACTGGAGATAAAAACTGAAGTGTTTTTTAAACATCATGGAATGGTCCATGTTTTAGAAATACAGGTATTGATCGACTTAAGACCTATGCAACTTACGACCATTCGACTTTACGACCACAATCGCTAGCCACGACTGCTCCGCGTCTGGCAGCACAAACGTTGCCCAGCTGGGCGTACGACAGTGCGGACCAGTTTCCGGCAGCGCTACCATCTCCGCGTGCACCATTTCAACTGTACATATAGCCTACTCAACTTACGACCAAATCGTGTTACGACCGGTCTGCCGGTCCCAATCGTGGTCGTAAGTCGAGCACTAGCTGTAAATATAATGATGGTTCCATTCAATCGCCAGACAGGGTGCCCTCCCACGGGTGGAAACAAGTCTGCTCCCAGCCAAGGCTAGGCTTTGGGTCCCATGAAGATGAGGTCTCTGGAAGACTGTAGTGGGTTGTACCAGGAGGTGCCTTTGCCTCTTGGCTCGCACCTGGTCATTTGCAAGGGAAAGGAGTTGGAAGTATGGGGAGAAAGATCTCCTTCAATTGAGAGTCTCTCCCCTTCAACACTGGAGAAGTAAGCCATGCATTTCTTCAAGTTCCAAGGCCACGCTTGGTGCATAGGCAAGGCTTGCTTCAGCCTCGTATGTGGTGACTTAGACCTAGACCTAGGAAACCAAGTATGAGTGGAAAATGAACCTCTAGTTTAACTGTGCCAGAGGAAGCAGCTGCCCAGTGCCTACCCCGCCTTGCCCCTCTCTGTCACGTACCGTGAAAACCCCCTCTCATGTCCTCAAGGCAGTGCCTGCAGGCCGAGGCCATTCTGTGAGTTTCCATCTTTCTTCCACCAGACTCTAAGTCCACTCTCCTCCAAGAAAGTGTTGTCTTTTCTCACCCAGAGTATTAACACTTCTAAGTCTTTCACCTAAATTTATGACTCAGGATTTATTCACATCCTGCCCACTCTAGGCTCACAGAAATAAAATCAAGTGCTAGACACACTGGCTGCCACTAAGGCACTAGCCTTGGGAGCTGCTGGTGGCAGCGCGGGATGCTGCCTGGCATGCTGGGCCCTGGCAGTGCCTCTGCCGTGTCACCCATTGAGCCCTTTCTCAGTTAATGGACGTCGAGTTGGGTCATCTGTCCACTGACCCGATCTCCATGTAAGCAGCCATAGGTTGTGGGCAGACAGGAGCTCAGAGATGCAGCATAAGGCTCTTAAAAAAACCTGGCCATTTGCTGCCTCTAATTCCCTACTGCTTTGGCATATTGGGCTATGTGTTACTCTTTAAAATAATAAAAGAATAACTTTTCTATGAAAAAAGATAAATATAATGGTGGTTAACTCTAGGGAAGGGAATAAGTCAGAGAAGCAAAAACACAGCCATATACAAAATTGAGTATATTACATATATATATATATTAGCTATCCAAACTCATTTTCTATTTCTTAATATGTATGTCCTGGTGCAAGCAAATTGCCACTTTGTATATAGCTGTGTTTGTGCATTAAAAAAATGTATAATAATTTTGCATTAAACTGCAGAAGGTGAACAGAAAAATCAGGTTTATTGCTTTGTGAGAGTAGAGGTTTTTTCCTTAGTAAAGGGGGTAGAAATTATCCTGGCTGTTTTGCGTCAAGCATATATTTCCCACCATTCTTCAACTTACTTTCCTCTCCATTACCTTTAGAAAGCCATAGATAGACCTTCTTTTATTTACGTTCTCTGAGAAACCATTAATTCCAATAAACCCCAGTAAGGCATGATCCTAATACCAACACATGATATATACTTTCTAAGAAACAGCCAGTGCCAAATCATATATCCAACCACCGGCAAACACTTTTCAATTCATCATGAAGTTATTTCTAAATTGTGATGGTAGCACTTGAGTTCGGTTTTCCTCATTTCACTCTTCTCTAGAAAACCAAACTTTAATGAGGCATTGAAAGAGAGGCATTAACAAACTATAGTCCATTTAAGGGAAAACAACCAGGATAGAGAACAGTCTGGAAACCAGTTGAGTAAAGGCTGATGAAACTGGGATGAGAAGAGAAGACGTTGAGGAAGACATGAGAGCGATCATCCAGGATCTAAAGGAGAAGTTTGCGCATCTTTTGCTTAAACTTTTTTCTCCATTTAGATTTCCTTGGAGAAACGGTGTGAACATTTTGAAGGCTTTTGAAATATTTCACCAAATTTACACTGTCAGCAATGTATACTTATTCTTAACTAGGAATCTTAATAAGCTCTGGGGATTGAGATCGTCATAATATTTAGTCTTCCTATAAAACAATGTGATACGTATCTCCATTTCATTAAATCTTCACTTATTATTACTTCATACAAATTTATTTCCTTGTACAAGCTACTCACATTTATTATTTATTTTAAGGTTAAACTTTTGTATATTTTTCTTATTAGCAAACGTTTGCTGGTATATTAGAATATACTGACATTTTTGTGCATCTTACCATATGACAATAATTACTGAATTTCCATGGATGCTAATGATTTTTAGGTAATTCTTTTGGGTCTTTCTAATATTATATCTCTTGTTGAGGTTTCATTTTTTGTTGCATCAGCCAGGGCTAATGGTGCAGTGGCTATTTTTATTATTTCAGTAAGAATCAAACTGGAGCTTATGGAGTTTATAGTGAATGACTCATTTTCTCCATCAAATACATATATCATATCATTCAACACATTTCATTTATTCCCCCTTCTTTTAAATGACAGCTATACTGAGATATAATTCACATAACATGCGATTCACCTATTGAAAGTCTACAATTCAGTGGTTCTTTGTTTGAGTCACAGAGTTGTGAAACATCACCAATCAATTTTAGGACATTCTATCAACTCTCTGAAAAACTCTATATCCATTAGTAGTCACTTCCATTTTCTCTCTACCCTGCCCCTGCAAGCCCAAGGAACCAATAATTTATTTTCTGTTTGGGTGCAGTGGCTCACGCCTGTAATCTCAGCACTTTGGGAGGCTGAGGTGGGCGGATCACCTGAGGTCAGAAGTTCACGACCAGCCTGGCCAACATGGAGAAACCCCATCTCTACTAAAGATACAAAAAAGTTAGCCAGGTATGGTGGTGCATGCCTGTAATCCCAGCTACTTGGAAGGCTGAGGAAGGAGAATTGCTTGAACCCAAGAGGCAGAGGCTGCAATGAGCTGAGGTTGTACCACTGCACTCCATCCTTGGCAACAAGAGCAAAAACTCCTCAAAAAAAAAAAATTAAATAAATATATTTTCTGTCTTTATAGATTTGCCTATTCTGGAGATTTCATGTAAATACAATCATATAATATGTGGTCCTTTATGACTGGCTTCTTTCACTCAGCATAAAGTGTTCAAGGTTCATGCTGATTTTCTTTTAAGTGCCTTCATGGTAAGTCTCTTTTTTCCATCCTACCCTAGACTTTTATCACTCCTCTCTAGATTAATAAAATAATCTCCTAGTTTTATTTCTGGATGTTAGTCTTTTTCCTTAGATCCATCATGCATACATATTAATCAGTTTTAGATATCACTTTCATCATGTATCACCTCTTCCCTCA
>NW_016107506.1:1144144-1153468 GCF_001604975.1 Cebus imitator
TGCAGTGGTTGGGATAATAGACACGAGTCACCATGCCCAGCTAATTTTTTTTGTATTTTTAGTAGAGATGGGGTTTCACCATGTTGGCCAGGCTGGTCTTGAACTCCTGAGCTCGTGTGATCCACGCACCTCAGCCTCCCAAAGTGCTGGGATTACAGGCATGAGCCACTGGACCTGGCAAATTCTTAGCGTACCATTAATCAAAACTCTCCACTCTTTCATTTCGTAAAATTATATTGAGTTACTATATCCCAGACACTCAATATAGAGTGAACTGGACAAAACTGGAGCTTACATTGTGCCTGGTATGCAAGTGGATTCCATATTAGCCATCCAAAATCATTTTGTATTTCTGAACATGTATGTCCTGCTGTGGGCAAATTTTCCCCTATGTAGAACATGCTTGCTCTTGCTCCTATGCCATCATCCGTGTCATTCCTCTATCTGGACATTAACTTTTCTTAACCCTTATTTAAATTTCATGTAGGCTTCATGGCTCAGATCTACGGTGGCTTGATCTAGAAAGCCATCTTTGGCTACTTCAGACACCATAAATCTCTTGTGTTTCTCCCTAGAAATTAACTTTTACATCACATAATTCAATACAGAACTTGATGCTGTTTTGTACTCTTTGCTTTTAACATGTGAGTGCTTTGTTTATCCAGCTGTAGGCTGAAGATTTAAAAATGATGATATTTGACCATTTTTATCCATACAAATGGCAATTTTATATGGGGCAATCTTAGAGAATATAAATTGCCAAATATCCCCTCTCTGCCAGGCATCCAAATTCTTGTTGACTAACCAAGGATGCCTTTCTGTCTTTACCCCTGGCTGTCAGCAGTCATATCTTTATGTCACAAACATTTGCAATCATTCTGCTGTGTGATTCAGGGAGGAGGATAAAGAGTGCATGGCCTTTATGGCAGCTCAGTTATTCTGGGATCCTTTTGCTTCTTTTTATTTTTATTTTCATTTTTTTTTGCGGCGGAGTGTGCTCTGTCTCCAGATTGGAGTGCAGTGGCATGATCTCGGCTCACTGCAACCTCCGACTTCCTGGTTCAAGCGATTCTCTTACCTCAGCCTCTTGAGTAGCTGGGATTACAGGCACACATGCCCAGCTAATTTTTGTATATTTAGTAGAGATGGGGTTTCACCATGTTGGCCAGGATAGTCTCTATCTCCTAACCTCGTGATCCACCTGCCTCAACCTCCTAAAGTGCTGGGATTACAGGCATGAGCCACCGAGCTTGGTCCTTTTTTGTTTTTTAGATGGAGTCTCACTCTATCGCCCAGGCTGGAGTCCAGTGGCGCAATCTTGGCTCACTGCAACCTCCGACTCCCTGGTTCAAACAATTCTTCTGACTCAGCCTCTCGAGCAGCTGGGATTACAGGTTCGCACCACCACGTCCAGCTAATTTTTGTATTTTTAATAGAGACGGGGTTTCACGATGTTGGCCAGGATGGTCTTGATCTCCTGACCTCATGACCCACCCACCTCAGCCTCCCAAAGTGCTGGGATTACAGGTGTGAGCCACTGCGCCTGGCTCCTTTTGCTTCTTTATATTTGATTAATTTATCTTCCTATTTGTCAGCTTAGGTTCATGGCCATGTTCCAAATGGCTGAAGCTGCTGGAAGTTTTTTCTCCAGAAAAGTGAGGTAATAGTATTAAGTTTATTTTAGAATTTACAAGCATTCCTTTAATATTGTAGAAATGAAAACTTTATATTTATAACTTTCCAGGGGTAAATATATATTCAGAAGGGTTAAACCTTGCCTTTGCATATAACTACTAGAAACACTAGGAACAGAATCCAGCCACCCTAGCGTCTAGTCCAGAGGTTTCACCACTATGAAGAAGTGGACTCCTAGGGTTAAAAATAAAAAGAAGTGTGATTTCTCCTAGGGTTCTTTTTTAAAAAGCATACACGCGTGCGCGCGCACACACACACACACACACACACACACACACAGTGTTTATAAAATTATATAAATTATTTTATATATAGTACATATATAAATGCATATATACACATACACATATATTTATAAACATATAATATTTATTCATGTATTTATCTTGGATAAGTGCTCAAAAATAAATCAGTTGTCTTTCCTCCCACCATCCCAAGAGACTTAACTTGCACTCCCACTTCCTAGCCATCTTGGTAGGGGCTTGAGGTTAGGATCATATTACACAAACACTAGGAAGATAAGGTGGCCTCAAATAAGACCAAAGCCAGAGGAGCATACTACCTTCGGGTTCCAACCAAGAATGAAGAATAGAAAAGAGCTGCCAGGGTGCCACTGGGCCATTGGATCTGAAAATGACTACGGGTAAGACAAAGTCAAATGGGGCCTCCTGGCCAACAAGTACACGGCACTGAGGAAAGTCAGACATTTGAACTCTGCTACATCAACCCTAAACTGCTGTAACTTGCTAGAGTGACCACAGTCCTCAGTGGGCCTCAGCGTGGGGAAAAGTCCTCGAAACCGTGTGCTCCGGCTAGCGCTGATGCAGGGCATCACTGAGACCACGCCAGGGCCAACCAGGATGAAATAAACCGTAACTGGTCAAAATGACTTAACCTTAACAAAATGACTTCCTTAACTGGTCAAAGCTTTTTTTTTTTTTTTAAACCTAAACATGGTACGGTTTTTGCTTCTTAAAAACTTAGGGTATTTTCCAGTGGATGGCGGTTTGATTCATTTGGGAGTCTCCCGGAGGAGCTGACCTTCGGGAGCTCTCAACATCCCATCGTAACTCAGTTGTCTCTGGGTACTGGGAAGCAGTGGGATAGAGTGGAAAAAGCAAGGCTGATCTGAGGACAAATTCTAGCTCATCTACTTTCCAGCTGTGAGACTTCGGCAAGCTAGTTAACCTCTTTGAGTCTCGGCTTCCTTAAATGAAAAATTAGGACCATATCTACTTTGCAGGGTTGAGAGAAAGATCAAATTTAACAGACTAAAAGCATCGAATATAGTGTCTGACTTACAGCAAGGGATCAATAAATAATAGCTAATTAGCTTATCCCAATCTAAATAGAGATTTTCTATGATTTAGACTCATTCTTCCTTTCAAACACTTGAGATCAAGGGGAAGGAAAAAAGCTATGAAGGCCACACATATTTTTTTTTTTTTTTTTTTTTTTTAGAGGAAGGCATCAAGTTGTTCTTCTATTTGGATGGGATCAGTAGAAATTAATGTAAAGCAGTCACATCCATTTCTTTTGATATTGCTGTACATAAGAGAACAGGGCTTATACAAGCACACTTACTTTTGTCAAGGCCAAAATGCTAGGGGGAAGACATTTCATGCCTCAAACTTGATTTGAATCACTTATGTAAGATAACATCTTAGCGACACCTGGAAATTGTGTCTTACTCCTTTCCTACTTGTACTCAAATTAGTCACAGGCTAATATAACTTTATAACAACCCCTCAAAAGTAAAAAAGACACTTCATCTTTAGCATTAGAAGGCTGGTAATTTTTAGTTAAACCAGGTGGTCATCTGGGTATATGACAAGCGACAGTGAAACAGACCTGAGATGAGGTTTAGTTATCTCTATTTATTTCCCCCAAAGTGCATGTCTACGTGAACAAAATCGTGACAGTTGAGAAGAAAACATGTGTAGCCCTTCCCCCACTTCCTTGCTTCCCTGAACTCAACCTCTCTCCCGTTCTCCATATACCAAATTGCCCTATCTCCTTGAGAAAAGGCAGATGTCGAAAATCTGGTGAAAGTTTGTTTCTGTTTTCCATTAAACTTAATGTCTTGTTCTAAGGAAGGTACTAGTCTGATTTATTTACTTGGAGAGTGTGTATATAGCACTATTTCAGAGGTGTTATACTAGCCAGGTATTCAAAGAATACACATTTCCATTTGTAATAAAATTATGTCATCTTATTGTACAGTAACAAGGACAAAACAAAATATCAAGTTGAGATCTTTTTTCAGATTTTGCTATTTTTCACTTTTGTAATCTGTCTATAAATTCTTTTCACCATTTTAGGTACTTCTAGAACTCAAGGAACTGTCAAATATCACTTTCCACAATCCAGTACCTGACAAATATGCCAAATATGCTTACCCTTCTTGAGTGAAAGAAGCCCATGAAAGCTGCCTGGTTGAACTTCCAGCTCAGGGATACACACATTTTCCCTCCCTCTTCTATTCTGGTCAAGATGGTCAGCATTGGAATTTGAGGCCTATGGCTTTCTTGCAGACTAAGACAACAGACTTTATTTGATTTACTTTCTTGCAGACCAATCAAAAATTACAATTAAGTTAAAAAATAACCTAGTGCTGACTTCCCCAAACCACAGTTTCAGAAACAGCTGCTTATAACTCATGTGTGGCACCAGGAAATTGCAGTGTCATGTTCAAGGTCCGCAGCCAATAGAGATCTGTGGGATTGGGAAAAGGGCACAAATGATTCTTTTATGTTCGTTACCTTCACTCCCTTGGCACCACCACAAAATTCAAAATTTACAGGGGAGGAAGACAGAGCACTAGCAACTTGGACAAGGAAAAAGAAAGGAAAAAGCTCTTTCTCGTCAAAGGTCCTTATGCATCTGCCAATTCCTCCCCTCTGATTTGTCAAATGACCTTCCATTTCAAAACAAGCCTCCTCAGCCATTGTGAAACATCTAGATTCTGAGCAACTGTCGGGAATGCTTTGATGAAGAGGACTGCTGTACTTGACAAACAACTCGGTGTCTGAAAGTCTAACCAAAAGACCCAATTCATGATGAACAAAGTCACCTGCCACTCACCAGGAACAGGCTGGCTTGACGAAATGGAAGAATCAAAATTGGCACACATTGTGAAATAATTTCCAACATAATTTAGTTGTATTTGCTTGGCCAGACACCCATGAAATGTCATTTCTCAGTTTATTTAATAGGTGGGTAGAGTGAAGTCTAGTGACCTTGGCCAGGTGAGTTCATGGGAAGTTAGGAAAAAACAGCCTGTGGATTCTGCTCAAGCTTGAAAATCCTAACACACCTCATGAGAATATTCTGAATCCTCATTCAATTTTTAAATTTTACTCCTCTTACTCATAAATCCTTAAAAATAGAAAATAACAAGTAGGTCGGGTGTGGGGGCTGATGCCTGTAATCCCAGTACTTTCGGAGGCCAAGGTGGGAGGATCACTTGAGCCCAGGAGTTCCAGACCAGCCTGGCAATGAAGTGAGATCCCTATTTCTGTAAAAAACTAAAAAATTGGCTGATTGCAGTGGTATACACCTGTAGTCCAAGCTACTTAGGGGCTGAGGTAGGAGGATCCCTTGAGCCTAGGAATTTGAGGTTGCAGTGAGCTATGAGCTATGAGCTATGATTCGGCAGCTGTGCTCCAACCTGGGTGACACAGTGAGACCCCATCTCAAAATAAATAAATACCACCAAAGTATATGGGCTATTCCTATTTCAAAAAGTTGCTTAAAACTCCATTTTCCCATAATTAACCTTTGAGCTCCTTATCATGGCTCAATGCTGGGATGTTGGTACATAAACATAAAAGTGTCTGTGTCTCTTTTCTAATTAGCTGCTCCTCACCCTGCCCAGTCCATATGGGACTGCTCTAACAAGACTTAAATTTTGGCTAATCAAGCACTTTACTGAGGGTGGATTGTTATGCCACCAATTAGCTCTTATCTGATCCTCTCCCAAAGGTGATAATTTCTACTTAAAGCTTGGAAACTATGTGATAATTTAATCTGGGTTAATGTAATTGGGTAGATTTATGAGTGGCCACCATCATTCCTATCAAATTACATTTTTCTCCCTGCTAAAAACTAGGTCTTGGGCAATAAAATATTTAAAAAATTTCAGTTTCATTTTTCTCAGTGGCTAGAATGTCAAAGATGAAACCAGGAATGCAAATTTCTTATCCAGAAAAATATATGGAATGGGGCCTATTTCAGACAGTTTTTCTGCACTAAGTGCCTCAAAGGGTGTGGCTTAAGTCAAACCACAACTCCACGGAACTTAATGAAGCATTTGCAAAGAGTAAGTACCAGAATGTACTCCAAATATTCTGAGCCCAAAACAGGTTATAGGATCTGTTATAGGTGCATGTGTTTTATTTATGAGGAAAATAAACTACGATATTTTAAATTGAGACACTTCCAGAAAATTCTCATAGATGGTAAGCAGAATTTTGCATCTCTGTTAATTAGTTACATGTTTGAAATAAATCTGATTTAGGTCTCTGCTATTCCTTTTGGCCCTAGTTCTGACATTATTGACTTCATTGAGCAGTAAATGAGGAAAAAGTTCTAAGTGTTTTGTTTTTTTAAATCCACTTGACATCTGATTTTGGGAGACTAAGTGGTCTTTTTAACTCAGTTTTCCTTACTTAATATATGAGAAAACTGAGCCCAGAGAGGTGATGAGATCTATGTAAGATCACTCAGCTGATTAGTGACAGCTTCTGACTCGCTTCCTTAAGCACCCTTCACTACTTCAGGAAGGGGCCTTTCTGAGGGCATCTGAGGTCAGACTGTAGCACCAGGGTTTGGTTCAGCCCAGAAATTCTGTCACTGGATGCCTACTGACCCACCTTGTAGAAATGGAAGATTTCTAAAACTGAGTCCCTGCACAGAAGCAGGATTGTGCAGACTAAATTCGTCCAGGTTTAGACCCACAGTTTTGATCTGAACTGGGTCTTCCTTTGGCTTATTGAAAAACAATATCTCTAGCCCTTATATGAAGTTCTTGTACAAGAATTCTCTTAAATGGTCACATCTCATGCAATTTTCTGAATATGAAGATGATCTTTTATTTATTTATTTTTAAAGATGGGGTTTCACCATGATGGCCAGGCTGGTCTTGAACTCCTGACCTCAGGTGATCCACCCACCTCAGCCTCCCAAAGTGCTAGGATTACAGGCGTGAGCCACTGCACCCGGCGAAGATGATCTTTAATAATATCTTATTGTTTGAACTGCTGGGAAACTCATAAAGTAACACAAAAATTCTGTGACAGAAACAAACTTATCAACTTAAACCCTAAGCAGCCAGGCACAGTGGCTCATGCCTGTAATCCAAGGACTTTGGGAGGCTGAGGCAGGTGGATCACCTGAGGTCAGGAGTTCGAGACCAGCCTGGCCAACATGGCAAAACCCCGTCTCTACTAAAAATACAAAAAATCAGCCAGGCGTGGTGGCGCATGCCTGTAATCCCAGCTACTCGGGAGGCTGAGGCAGGAGAATCATTCGAACCTGGGAGGCAGAGGTTGCAACGAGCCCAGATTGCACCACTGGACTCCAGCCTGGGCAACAGTGTGAGACTCCATCTCAAAACAAACAAACAAACCGATCCCCAAAACCCTAGGCTATTTGCCAAAACTAGAGAAGTTACTTTATTAAAAGGAGAAGCATCTGGCAGAATAAACTTCAAAAGAAAAAAAGAGAAAGAAAAAGGAGAAGCAACTACAGCTGGGGTATGTACATATGTGGGAGAAACTGAAGAAATATGGCTTTTCAGAAACAGGAAAAACAAAAGCAGCATTACCGGATCATTTAGGAGAATGAACCGTTAAGAGTCAGGAGAGACATAAACATTCAGAGCAAAGAAGGGAAGAAGTAGGGAAGGATAAAAGCAATAATAATAATAATAACAGTGATAATTTAGTTTTTTAATTAAAAAAAGAAAATATTGGGCTTGATGGTTCTGTGGAAAAATATACTTTTTTAAGTTTAAAACATAGAGAATACAGATGCTTACAAAGAACGAAGAAAGTTTCATTGCTCAATGAAGCTGACTGAGATCTGAAATGGGAGTTGGAAATCTTGGTTTCTATTCCCAGCTATGTCCCCAGTAAGCTCTGTGACCTCTTTTGTTAATCACGTAACTTCTCCATGCCTCAGTTTCCTCATCTAGGAAATAAAGTGATTGTATTCAGTCACTGAAAATTAGATGATCAATAAGGATCTCTTTCAATTTGAAGATTGTATGATTTTATAATTAACAAGGAAGACATCAAAAGAAACTTGTTGAATAGCTCCAGGAATGTAGAAAGGGAATATCTGGGGAGCTAGATAAAAGGTGAGTTTAACCAGACTAATTAGAAGAGACTCCAGGAAATTTTCAACAAAAGTAAAATAATGTCATCAGCTTTTTGTTCCCCTGCCTGCTGAGATCCATTCAAAGAGGGAAGTAAGGCCTTTTAGGAATCATCCCCTCACAGGTGTGCAACCAGATATCAGTTTTCCTGAAAATCTCTGCAAATCCCTTCCTTTCATCAATGCATTTAATTAGCTAATGTTTGGATAGCACTTTAGGTATGTAAAGTACAATATAAGTGCTCAACATTATTATTACTTAACAGCTTTTATGGGACCAGCCATTCCTGAGATTAAATGAGAAACTAAACTGAGTCCCTGACTAGAAGGCTGTGATCTAATACATTGCTGGCTCACTGATGAGGAAGAACAAGCACTGCACGTATACTGAAACAGGTACTCTTTATTAGCCTGTATATCATTATCTAAGATGGTTGGGGATTTTTACTCTTTGCTTCAAGGTCCATTAAGTAGAAACCACAACTCACAATACTGATTATGATTTCACATGTACTGTATTTCTAGAATATTATCTGTTGTATCTGTGGTGTCTGCATGTCTGAGCATCTGTACACCCAAGATATGGTCTCAAATACATGGGAATTTACTATACAATAAAGGTGGGGAAGACAAATTATTTAATAAATGATGTTGGGGCAAGTGGTTGGCTATCAGGGAAAGCAAATAAGCTGAATCCCTAACTCATCTCATAAAAACTGTATTTTTTGATAAACTGAAAACTTAAATATAAAAAGAAAACCATAAAAGTATTTTTAAAACTATAATGCAATAATAGGGAAAAATATTAGAAATTTCAAATATTAGAAAAATCGAATTTGCCCCATTTATGTGGGGTAAACATTTTATAATCTTAGAAGTTATAAAATGGTGACAAATATGAATACATAAAGTAAAAAATTCATTCAATATAAAATATCATTTAAAAGTCAAACGACGGGCCAGGCGCAGTGGCTCATGCCTATAATCCCAGTACTTTGGGAGGCGGAGGTGGGCGGATCACGAGGTCAAGAGATCGAGACCATCCTGGCCAACATGGTGAAACCCCGTCTCTACTAAAAATACAAAAAAATTAGCTGGGTGTGGTGGCGCACGCCTGTAATCCCAGCTACTTGGGATGCTGAGGCAGGAGAATTGTTTGAACCCAGGAGTTGGAGGTTGCAGTGAGCTGAGGTTGTGCCACTGCACTCCAGCCTGGCACCTGGTGACAGAGTGAGACTCTGTCTCAAAAAA
>NW_016107506.1:1154243-1156143 GCF_001604975.1 Cebus imitator
TCTTAAAAAAAGCAAACAACAAGAACAACAATAACACGTGTAAGTTATAACCTAGCTTAACTTACCTAACTTACACTATAGGATAACTCTATTATGCAGCCAATAAAAAGATGAGGTAAATCTTCATGTGTACTAAATGTGTAGACATGCCCAAATGTCCACAGTATAATGTGAACTGGAAAAGACAAAGCACAGAAAGGTGGCACAGTTTGATTCCATTACAAAAATGTAACATTTGTAATTTCTTACAAGGTCTGGATGGGCACAGACTGGCTACAGTGAACTAACCACCACTGCAGTGGGATATAGGGGAGAAAAGGGCTGACTTGAAAAGCTCAGGTGATCTTCTGCTTTAGCCTCCTGAGTAGCTAGGACCACAGGTGTGAGCCATTGCGCCTGGCTGATTTTTAAATCATAAATATGAATTGTCACTTTTATAACAAATATTTAAATTGTTTAAAGAAAACCAATGATAGCTCTGCTAAGCATGGTTTCAGAAGCAAGCCAATATAATTTGCATATGCATATATACAAATATAAAAATGTAGAAAACCTTGCTTTTTTTAGTTTTAGATGACCTGTGTTTTCAATTGTCCCTAATAACATTTTTATTTTCACAGAAGTTCTTGAAAATTCTCTATCAGTGAACCTGTCATGACTATTTCCGGCTTGTTTGCTTTCCAGGAGACTTGTCTGCCTAGTCAGAATGTTCCCTTACTTCTGGGTCTCTCAGGCTTCTAAGGTAACCCATTCAATTAGAATGACTTATGCAGTGTCAATAACCATATCTAATACCAGGCAACTTAAGGATGGTTTTTGTTTACATAATCAACACTGAATTCTAGACACTTAATCTTATCTCTTTAAATACTCGACTGAAACTTAAGTAACCAATCAGTTAGAATGCACATTGCCGTTTTCTTTTGTTTTTTTTTTTCTTTTTTTTTTTTTTGAGACGGGAGTTTCGCTCTTGTTACCCAGGCTGGAGTGCAATGGCGCCATCTCAGCTCACTGCAACCTCCGCCTCTTGGGTTCAAGCGATTCTTCTGCCTCAGCCTCCCGAGTAGCTGGGACTACAGATGCATGCCACCATGCCCAGCTAATTTTTGCAGTTTTAGTAGAGACGGGGTTTCACCATATTGGTCAGGCTGGTCTCAAAACCCTGACCTGGTGATCTGCCCGCCTCGGTCTCCCGAAGTGCTGGGATTATAGGCGTGAGTCACCGTGCTCGGCCCACCTTGCTGTTTTCTATTTGGAATTCACTGACATGTTTGAAATGCCCTCCTCCAGCCAAAATTCAGGTCTGCTCCACCAGGGCTTTTTTCTTCCTGCTCTGACAGAGATGACCCACTCTTACTGTTTCACTCCTTCAGGCACATTTGTAATGAATAGTAAAAGGAGGAGAAACAGTATTGGTATCAGATTTTTTAGTCTATTCCTCATCTATTCAGAGGTCACAATAATTTCACACCACTCAAAGTATTGTGCCAAGAAAGTCTGTTACCCAATCGGAACATTTTTTACCATGTAGTTTGATGTTAATCCAAGGAAAAGTCAATGTACTGACTGACCTGCCTTAGACTTGGCCTGAAGAAGCAAATGAAAACCATGGTTTTGCAATAGGAGGGCATTCAAAGATAAGATTAGGTTCAAAAAGAAAAGCATTTTGAGGCCGGGTGCAGTGGCTCACGCCTGTAATCCCAGCACTTTGGGAGGCCGAGGCTGGTGGATCACGAGGTCAAGAGATAGAGACCATCCTGGTCAACATGGTGAAACCCCGTCTCTACTAAAAATACAAAAAATTAGCTGGGCATGGTGGCGCGTGCCTATAATCCCAGCTACTCAGGAGGCTGAGGCAGGAGAATTGCCTGAACCCAGGAGGCGGAGGTTGCGGTGAGCC